>NW_010972809.1:1476637-1493294 GCF_000737465.1 Haliaeetus leucocephalus | reverse complement strand
GGGGGGGTGGTGTTTGTTTGGGGTTTTTTGTTTTTTTGTTGGTTTTGGTTTGGGGTTTTTTTTTGTTTTGTCTTTTTAAATACAGAAGTTCCTATTTAGAGGAGTAAGCTGTAGGCAAGTTGCAGTGCTATGAAAGGAACTAGCTCTTTCATGGAGTTCCATTCTCAAAACAAGCCACTTGTCTCCAGGGGCTCTCTTTCACTTGGAATGCAGACAACCTGCCAGATTCACCTTTAAAAAACAATAACAGTACCAAATGAGAACAGGGGAAGATCCTTACACTGCTTTGAATACCACCGTGGGAATCCACATTGCACAAATGCTGGGATTGCTCTCCTTTCTTTCCTTATCCTTTTATTTAGTATGGCCCAAATATGCATAACTTCAACAAAAAGGAAGATAGGCACGCTTTTTTTTTTTTTTTCATACATGTTTAGGAATCTTCAGAAAAGGTTAAAATATAAAAATAAAAACATCATACTCCAAGATACTGAAATCCACTTCTCCCACCAGAGTAGATAATGCTCAGTATACTGCTAAATTACACTCAAAGCACCAAGAAAAATTTCAACCCACTCTCCTGTTTGAAATCTTAGCCTTGAAGTTTAATTCCTTCTCTGATGACAATTGCAGTCACCTTGAGTCCCTCAATCTCTTACCTTTCACCTCCAGACATAAAAGACAATACTGAAATTCCTCAGAATATAAGATGCTGCAAAGGGGAAATCAGTCTGCAAGACACTGAAATGAAAAAAAAAAAAGTAGCAACAATCATACTTAAGAGAAACAACTAAATATTAGAGCAGAGCAGAGGATTAACAATACAACCCAGTGTTTGACAAATAGGTGTTTCAGTGTATGATCTGAAGAAATGATGTGAGGAAAGTGATCCTGGCTAGCTCTCTTCGCATGCAAAAGTTAACCTCTTAAGTTAGCTCTACTTCACTTAGTCTTCCCTGATCTGTTTATCATTCTGAGCAGATGTCAATTTTGCACTAGCCCCATATCCTACTAACTTCAAGTCAGTCACAATAGTTGGTAGCATGTTGTTACAGAATGTTAAAAACCTGCCACAAGGCATCATTCACCCAGAATAAAACAAACCTCACAGATAAACTTAGACTTCAAGATTAAAAGTGGGAATTGTCTCAGAACAGAGTTCAACACATGGACAGTCTACCAGTTGCAGTGTCCAATTCCCTGATGTCACCACCTGTATTTTGGGTGCAGAAGTCCTTAAAGAAGATTATGTCATTGTCCATTTTCGTGAGTTATCAAAAATATTTAAAAGCACATAAATGTTTCATTCTGCTATCGCAGCTCACTCACAAAGTAGCTATGTTGACTACTCTGGAACATAAACATTCAGCAAGTTTGATGGAAGATCATTTATTAGTGGACTTCAGTATGGAGGATGAAAACTCATATTGCCTCACTTTATGCACATACAGGAAGCTAATCTGCATAGGCAGTGTATTGTCTCGGGTCTCCACAGATATATTATCAAGTTGACTATGTACAAGGCAAGGAGTTAAATCTGTACAAAGCTGCACCACAGCAGATTATGTCCTTCTTTCCTGGATTTTAGAAATAAGAGACCTACAGTGCACAGGGAGAAGCAAATACTTGTTCTTCGCTACACAGAGCTTTTCCTTAGCCAACCTACACATCATCCAAAATGAGAAGCAACTTTTTTCATGAAAGTGGCCAAAATAAGATGTATTTTGAATGACAGCAATACAACTCTGAGTAAACAGAGTTACAGATGACAGTAATGTCAGTAGTCACCCACCTCATACATAAAGGCCCAATAACAAGAAACCCAGTGCAGAAGCACTAACGCTATAGATTTACAATTTTAAGCACTGGTCAGCAAGTTGGTGATTCACTTTTGGAGGCTTATGTGTTTTGGTTGCTTTCTTTTTATTATCTACTATAAAACATCAAGATTTGAAGCACGAAAGTGTATTTGCTGCACCATTAATGCTTGTTATTTCTATATTTTGTTAGTGGGCATCTCAAATGCCTCAAATATGGCAAGTTTCACATTACCAAGTATTTGGCCAGATCAACAGGAAAAGGTTACTGTAAGTGAAGAGAAATCATCTTCAGTGGTAGATGTTTCCCCTTTGATGCATTTCACATTTTGGTGGGTTTTGTTTGGGTTTTTTTTGAACACACCAACATCGGTCATGCTGGTGTTCTCTGTTCTAACATTTCCCATATCCTTGAAAAACATCTGACAGAATTTGTCACCCAACTCTTTCCTAACTGGAATTCACTTTGTCTGCTACTCATGGAATATATGTTGCTATTTGAGTAAACAGATTAAGCTTTTTTCATCTTAACAGCAGTAGGATTTGGGGGAACCGGGCTACCTTTCCATGCACGTTAAAAGGTGGGAGCTGATGAGGGATTAATATTTTCTGTAGCATTAACTAACTGGCAGGATGTAGAGGGATTATACGTAGTCACTATAGTCACTATTCATGGTGCTCTGAAGATACGTTAGTTTGGAAATACATGAAGAAACAAAACTTTACCATAGAACAGCATTGGTATTTACCTACCAAAATTGCAATAAACATCTCTTACAGCCTTTAAGGCTACTGAGCAAAAACGACTACCCTATTTAATACTGATAGCAGTAGGTTAGACATCATAAATTGACAATTTGCTCTCAGTAGTTCCTGTAATAGGAAATGGACAAATTTATAGGAGCCAGTTTTCAGATCAGACCCTAGCTCTTCTTGGCATATGATTCAGAGATCTCATTTCACATCTAGCTGCACTGCACACGTCTCAAAAGTGAGAACCACCATTGCTCCATTTCCAGTCTGGGAACAGCCCCCGGCATGGAGCAGTAGAGCAGGTAGAAGGACTGGTACAACAGCAGTGCTCCAGACACAGTTTTTTGCAGTCTCCCTACTAAGAGAAACCTGTTATGCCACTCGGGGGCTCAGATCCAGCAACCTTCTGATCCCTCTGTGCCAGGAGACATGGCATACTGCAGAACATGGTTTTTAATGACTACACCAGAGCTGCTACAGACAGGACTTGTAGGCCATTGGATCAAGACATCTTAACCCTAGATGTCCTATATTAAAAGAAGTATCAAGTTGCTATAATTAAAGGAACCCAGATAATTACAGGAATACATTAAAGACCAAGAAAGGTCAAACATTACTATGTGTGACCTAACATTTCACAACCACAGGCAGAACAAATGGAGTTTTGGAGACCCTTCAATATAGACAACAGCTGAACACTCCTAAACAGTACATATCTGCTAACAAGACAGGCACTACATTATATCATAACAGTATTTGCTGGCATGGGAAGAAACGTGATCCAAAGACTACAGTGTGCCAAAGAGGTCTATATCGTTCTCATCTATCTGTTAGGCAGTACAGAGCCATTTCCCACTATTTTGACACAACAAAAGACATAAAAGAAGTAGCTGGTTATGTTTGTCATTTCTACTATCACATATCAAACCTCACTTTTTCATTACTCCAAATAGGATTTGTCTGCAATAGCAGTTTTTTGGGAAATGTTTCCCTACATTATGAAAACATCTTAAGGATCAGTTTGATAAAACCCACCTATTGCAAGACAAGTATGACACTCAAAGCTCCTCTTCCCTCTCTCAGTTTACAGTTTATGACCCAGATTGTTAAGCATATTAAAATTGTTTTGCACTGCACAAAGTAGCTCTGTAACAAGAATCACCACTTATAACCTTAAATATACATCACCTGGTTTTCAAAGTATAACAAGCTCACCTCTCTACCTACAATTTTCCAAAATTAATAAGTCTAAAGTCAAGACAAATGAAAAGAAGGATATAAAACATGGCATAGTTAGTATAACAGTTAGCATCACCTACTTAATATCCACAAAGCTGACAGGAAGATGTAATGTGATGAGAAAGGACAATACATTTTCTGGATCATTTGTAATCCTCAACTGGTGAAAAATAAGCTGGGATTGCTATCTCCTGGAACATATTTATACTTTGTCTAAGATCATAAAAGTGCAAATTTGCAAGTCTGTTGTGGAATTTCTAAATGCAACCAAAACATAGGTCTGAGTTTGTTGCTCCTTCTTTTTTTTCCTTTGGTTACTAAGTAGTGAGCATGAAGACAAAATAAGCACCTGAGCAGGCCAAGCACATTCATCTTTTTATGATTTTATTTAACAAACCAGGATGAGATAAAAATTTGGCTCATATTCTTATCTCTCAGGTAAACTTTACAGTATACAAGCTGATATTACCATTATCTAGACAATCCTGGAAAATATAGTCCAAGCAATATTCTCAATATAAAACCAATACCAGAAACTAAAGGTAGTTGATGTGTCAAGAACAAGTAAATGGATATAAATCTAATCTGAAGTGAGTTTGCTATTTTTTGCATATGTCCTGATTTGGGCTGGGATAAAGTTAATTTTCTTTCTAGTAGCTGGCATAGTGTTATATTTTGGATTCACTATGAGAATAATGTTGATAACTGATGTTTTCAGTTGTTGCTGAGTAGCGTTTAGACTAAGGCAAGGATTTTTCAGCTTCTCATGCCCAGCCAGCAAGAAGGCTGGAGGGGCACAAGAAGTTGGGAGGGGACACAGCCAGGGCAGCTGACCCAAACTGGCCAAAGGAATATTCCATACCATGTGACGTCATGTCCAGTATATAAATTGGGGGGAGTTGGCCTGGAGGGCAGCTCGCTGCTCAGGAACTAACTGGGCATCAGTCGGCAAGCGGTGAGCAATTGCATTGTGCTTCACTTGTTTTGTATATTCCAATTCTGTTATTATGGTCATTTTATTACTATTATTTTCTTCCTTTGTGTCTTATTACACTGTCTTTATCTCAACCCACAAGTTTTAGTTTTTTTCAATTCTCTTCCCCATCCCACGGGGCGAGGGGGCAGGTGAGCAGCTGCGTGGTGCTTAGGTGCTAGCTGGGGTTAAACCACGACAGCATACAGCATACAATGCATACAGCATAAGTTATTTCTCAGGTAGAAATAGCTTAGTTGGAAAATACAGCAACAGCTTCATTTTGCTTTGAAAAGCACAAATCATAAATTTTAAAATTAACCAAGTCAATCAGGGCGTGTCATATTTGATGACAGTAAAAGGAACAAAAGGAAGCTGATCTTTTTGTTGATAATAAA
The DNA here is from genome assembly GCF_000737465.1 of Haliaeetus leucocephalus. Lineage (NCBI taxonomy): Eukaryota > Metazoa > Chordata > Aves > Accipitriformes > Accipitridae > Haliaeetus > Haliaeetus leucocephalus. Next base: position 1,488,114 of record NW_010972809.1, on the reverse strand, counting down.
ATTCACCCTCCTCCCTGCAAGACATGAAAAGAAGGCACAACCCTGAAGAGTTCAGAGCAGGTATTACCATTGAGAAACCAAAGGGGTGATAATATGAATTGCAAGAAATGTCCAACAGTCTATCTATTTAAAATTTGTTTTTCACACAGTTCATACAAAAACAACCGCTCCTTCAAGAGGTCAATCTACCCATGCGTTAATCCCCAATCAAGCAGCACTCTGAGAATCAAAATGTGATTGCAAATCTCTTGCATGCCAAGATGAAGGAGTTTTTCATTTCGATTTATTACTACCAGCATTTTACATTCATTATGGTCAGGGGGTGAAGCGAGTACTAGGTACTTGCTGGTTCTGAATGCCAGCACTTTCTTGATTACATTACTAGAGAATTAACATACAGAACCTGTATTAAAGCAGTACAAATGGGCTTACTTATAGCCACTTTCACAGCTAAAGCTTTCATAGCAGGCTTACTTTCCAACTCAGAAGGTTAAAAGGTTAAGAGGTTAAAAAATAGCTGTATAACCTATCCATTGCTACAAAGAAAGGTCTAAAAGACCAAGCTTTGAGCATTACAATGGCAGGAAGGCTATCCTTGCTTTTGTAAGCATTTCTTCAAAGTACACTCAGTGGGTTAGCAACTTCTGGCTTTGAGGGTGTGGTTTTTTGGTTTTGTTTTTTTAAAGCTGTCATTGGCCAGATCAAAATAAAACTTACAAAAACTTTATATAAACCTCCAGATCTGCAACAGGCTAGCACATGTGCGAACTCTTCACAGTAGAAATTGCCACAACGACAAGTTACAATGACTGCTATAGGGTCATTACAATCTGCAAACTTTGGAGAAGATCCAGGAAAGAACTACTGAACACAGTAAAAGGAAAGAGGATCTTCCCTACAGCAACAAGTGGGATAAGCAGTCTTAAGAGAGTTTAAGAGTTTAAGACCTTAGCACACTTCTTGAAGAACTTCTTTTGCCATTTACATCATAAATGTACCCCAAGCACCCCAATCAGGGACCAAAGTAGTGAAAATTTCCATAGTGGAGTTATGCTTTAACTCATCTGTATTAGGAGCTTAGATGTCCAATAAATGCATCAAGGGATGAAAAGCAAGGCAAAAGACAGTGACTTCTACAAATGAGGTGGTGTAATGTATATTCTTAGCTGTTGTTAGCTGCATGAGAAATTGTTTGGTTAATCCAATCATTCTTTGAGAGTGCAAGTTATATGCAATGTATTATACAATGCTGATATAACATCTTTTGAGTCTCAAGTCTTATAACATCATAAGGTTGCATATCTTTTTTTATTATTCAAAGTTTACCTATTTTCTTTCCATTGGACCTACAATCACTTCAAAGAAAATCCTTTAAAAAAGCTTCAGCATGGCACTGCATTAATGAAAATTTATTACTTCCAAATTCTAGTTCACTCGCATATGGCAAGCTTACACGGTGGGCAGAGCAAACTTCAGGGGCTTCTAGGTGCAAGAAGAAAAAGGAATGCCTATCACACCTATAAACTTTGGGGCCAGCAGCTGAGCTGGCCCCATTCTTTTCTCTACAGGATCAACAAAAACAATTTGCTCATTAAAAAAAATAAACCAGATCTAACTGTCATATGAAATACTACACTACACACGCCTTGCTGTGAGCAATCAAACACCAGATACGCTTAGATATTATGCGTCAGTTCTGCTGCTAAAACAACTAAACAGAGATATAGCTGGATTACAGTGCTTTACCTATAGAGCTGGATCTTTACTACTGTAAAGTCAAGGTGTTCTTTGTCACATACTAATATGATCTTACGATAATAGGAATCAGAAGAGAAAGTAAGTCCCTTCACCCAGAAGTTAACCAACTCCAAAGGATGAACAACAGATGATACCAGTTACAGCTACCTCAGAAATAATATTAGACAATTTTCTGGACAACAATCTGGTGGTTATTAATTGAGTAACAGTCATTCTAATATCAAGTTTCAGCCATCACCAACACTAAAATACACCATGACAGTCTTTCAATCAACCAGTAAGTGGTATTGGAAGCCAAATACACATTCCTCTGCTAAACAATATACCTGCTCAGTGAATCAACAGATTCATTAGACTAAGTACAGATACTGGACCACACAGAAATGGCCTCACAAAAAACAAGGGTTCTCACGCCCTAGTATTAATTCCATACTTTGCAGGTTTTTCTCAGTGGGAGGTTCCACTGAGGTTCACTCGAGCCTGTTTGCTGCTGTGCACTTGTTTCTTTCACTTTGTTCCTACTGATCAGTCTTGCTGTATTTGCTGCAGTTTCAAACAATGTTTTCAAAGCAATTCATTAACTCAGCAAATATAAGATGCATACGGTTGCATTAATTCTAGTTAACAATCAGGGGACTCACTTATTTTTTGTGGTCTGTTTCCACAGGAGAGGACAAGTCAGGTGATCATTTAGGAGCCAGATTCTATAGTTGTAAAATATTTCTTGGGTTCAGATGACAGGTTAGACAAGCATTTGTCAGGAAAGACATCGCTACAGGTGATCTTGCCAGAGGATAGGGAGATGGACTGGATAGCCTATTGAGGGCCTCTCCAGCTATGCTTTCTAGGGTTCTATGTTTTCTGTGCTCTTGAAAGCTTAGGGAGAATAAACCAACAAAGTGTTTGCTTCTCAATATATCGCTTATGGCACTAAGAACAGCGCTGCAGGATTCTGTGGCACGTATGCAAAGTTTCTTGTGAGAGAAAGCAGCCACCTTGCTCAGGAAACAACTCCATTCTGAAAACCTTTTCTGAGGCTTTCCACAAAGAAACACTTCTTCTAGAGTGAAGAGGCTAAAGCCCCCAAGTACTTGTGACCAGTGGAAGCCCCTTCCGGATTCACATGAATGAACCTGAGATAGAGTTTGCCCCAGGCAATGTATCTCAAAAGATAAGGTCATTTGGTTTGAGCTGAAGACATCACCTTGGCACATAGGCAAGAATATACTCCTCCCTTTACTGTCACTGGCCAAAATTACATCTGATGCACATAATCTGACTGCAATATTGTCTGTGATGAGGAGAAATAGTGTCACATTGCTGCTATACCAACCTTATAAAGAGGAAATTCAGCAAACACCCAAGGGATTTACAGCTACTTTGATGCTACTGAAAGTCAATGTGAACAGTGACAAAAGAGGCTTCTTGTGGAAGGTTCTAACCAACAAAAGAAATGGAAACCTCTAGTTGTCAAGTAGTATTATACAGCATTAATATTATTTCAAGATTGTAGCATACTAAAAGCACAGCAATGGAGAAATATGAATCTGCTCACAATAGAAGTGTCTTACAGCTTCCATGGAATGACTGTATCCCAGGGGTTGTCATTCCAGAGCATTTTACCAATGAAGAGTTCACTAAGAAGAGCTTGCATTCAGAGAGTAAGCAACCAGAGAAGCAAGTTAAACAGAAACCAAGATAGGAAAACACATATTTGACAGGAGTTCTGCCCACCTGGAATTCACTTCTGAGCATCAGTAAAAGTTTTTGGACAACCACCCACCTGGGTATTTATAGAAACTGATTCCCCAGATCCTGCATGTCCCTTCTTCTGAGGGCTCTGGGGAGCAGTCATTAGCATCCAAGACATCTAGGGGCTCATTAAACAGCAAGATGCAGAGGGTTGGGAGAGGGGGAAATCAGGAGTTTATTTCAGTAACAGTCACTTTAAAAAAAAAAACCCACCATAGTTTATAATGTAGAACTCCCTCCAAAAATTAGCTTACACACTGATATAAATTGGTTTTCTTTGTGGTCTAAAATTGACTTGCAGTTCACTACTTAGTCAGAAAATAGCTACTGAAAAGCCCTGGCCTCCGAGCTTTTGGACTGTGGACTCCTTTCATCGTGTAAACAAATGCTTCAGATTTAAAGCTTTCCCATAATTGTTATGCTAACCTTGGAGTGAAACCTCTCCATTTGCATTTGAAGGAGCTAAATATTAGGCAGGAAAGAAAGTGGTCTTTTTAAAAGCATGAGAAAATGTTCCTTCTTTTTGGTCCTCAACCATCTGGGCAGGCCCTGCTCCTCTCTCTCTCTCTCTCTGGCAAAGGCAGAGAGAAGGAAAAGGGGCACGGATGGCGGTAATCTTGCTGAAAGAGAATTAAGAAATTCCTTCAAAACATGAATGAATGAGACTTCCTATAGGGGAGGGGAGTCTGTGTTCCAAGGAGATGTAAGAGGTTGTAGGCAGGGGGGAGGGAACAGGGACACAAATACATCAGTGAGCTAGTGAGGGATGTAAGAAGCACCTACGTTTTATTATGTTTTTCTCTCAACATGTTCTGGAACTCAAAGCCAGATTTCTTTATAGACCCCGCGTGTGAACCCTGCAGCTAATGGGATGTTAATGTTTCCTCTTTCACCCTGCTGAAGCTAAGAGGAGTATTTGACTGCATGTGCGTACTCATATGCACATATGTATACAGGTGAGTGAGTATAATTATGTCCAAAAAAAAAGAAAAGAAAAAAAGAGAGAGAAGAGTCATGGATTTCAGTCCCAGGTTTGTGATGAGGGAATGTCATCAAGTATTTCAGGAAGGGCAAAAAGGACAATACTTGCACGAAAACCCCGCAGTTTCAAGATTTCTAGTAATATGGTTTAAAAAAAAGTTTTCACCAGAGGAATCATTCTCATTTTCAAACAGCTCTAGGAGGGGAGCTGTCTCTGTCACTGCACAGGTCAAGAGATTACTCCTCTGAGTCTGTTTAGAGTTAAAGCTGTAATCAGTAGAATAAATATTTGATATTACCACAGTAAGCATGTAATAGAGAAAAACAAGACTGACAACCTTCTTAAAAATAATCTAGGCCAAATTATCTGCTGGCACAACTCTGCTCTTGAAGTCATGCCAGTAGGGAGTTTGGTGTAATATTTTGAGCTGCTAAAGGAAGTTATCACAACACACTTTCTCATAACAAAAACAAACAAAAATAATTAATTGTACTGGAAGGAAATTGAGCAAGGATTACCAGATTATCACCAGCCAGAACAACAGAGTTTGTGTTAGCTGTGTTACTGGTTTCTTTTTATTTTCCCTCCATTTCCTTGTACAGCAATGGATCAACATTCTCATTGCATTTTCTGCTAGTATCAGGAGCAAACTGATGGTTGAACCAGCAAGCAAGATTCACTGCATCTTAGTCATATGTAACATGAGAAATAGACTGAATTCCCTTGATATTTTCTGTTTCATATTAACATTCAGGACTGCATTTGAGTAAATATTCCAGATTCTAGAGGGAGGACAATTACAAAATACTGCTTGCCCATTTTATTCTGGGATAAAGTAATTGTCATGTTTCATTCCTGGGCTGTGCAGTACCAAACAAGAGATCTAACTACCAGGACGACTCCATAGAAATTTCCTGAAACTTGTAAATGTAAATATGAGTTAAACCCAAGAGGAAATCAAGAGTCACCAAAACGGTAGCCCTGCATTCATAAGAATCCCCTTTGTGCCTGAGTACACAAAGTGAAATTCATCTCATAAAGGCTAAGGTACACAGTGGGCTTTAAACTCGCTTCACTTCCAATTAGCAAGGTCAAACAAGATACAAAAAGCTGGTAAGACCAAGCCTTACCTTCATCTGCACAAGTACAGGTTGTGTACTCAGTGTCCCATAAAATTTCAGTCAGCAGGAGGATGGACAGATGTTAGGAAGACTAAGAATCATATATCCTAAACAAAAATGCAGACATATTCACTAGGCCTTGGGACAAGTTCTCCTCTTTGTTTACCAAAAAGTAAACTATTTCCTTGCCTCCTTCCCAATAAATAGAACAACAAAATGGAAAAAAAAAGACATTAGATTAGATTTAATTGCCATGTATGTTTTCCCTACTGATATGTTGAAGAGGGTGCATAACAAGCTCCAAACTCTTCTTTACTGTGGGATAGAGTACAACTTCTAATAATTTTTACTGCATACATTAGACTCTAGCAGCAGATTTTACAATTTATAAGAAATTACACTTAAACCCCGATTTTTTGTATTTATTTTATTCTGAGTGTAATACCAGAATGTAGAAACATAGTTTGCATTTATATAGTTTGTGTTGCCTGTACTAAGCAATATAAATGCACTCAAGCTACTGTTTTTTTCAGTTGTACTCCCTATCAGCTGCAGGCCCTTCATTTTCTTGGATAAGGCAGGGATGTAAAGTCAGCTCCGTCTCATTCATGTTTCACCAACCTATTGCCAGGGGAAGCAGGGGAGGGAGGCAGACAATAAATGCACATCATAACAGTAGGGATCTACCAAACACCAATACCTAATTCTGATACACCTGATCTTCAGAGTTTATGGGGATGACATGAGCTTTCTTTTCTACACAAAATGTCCATTTCCCTCAGACTGACACAAATCCTAGCAATGCCTCCAAAAAGGTAAACATTCTAAAAAAGCTAACAAGTATTATCCATTTTTTACAATAGCCTAGAAACCAGTTATAATTAATTCAGTATTTATCAGCTGAATGATTGAGCTTTTGGTTCCCAAACTGTTAAACCATCACAAGCCCAGAAGGAAACTAATAACTCACTCCTCGTCATTTGTTCTCAATTCCCATTTCTTCCCAGCTCTGTTTCTGACAGTTTTTACCAGTTCTAGGTCAAGGTGCTGGCTGTTCACTGCCCACCTGGTCATTAATAAAGCCTTTGTTGTATTTGTCGGTGTCTAATTCCAGGCAAAACAGAAAATCTTTATCTCTCTTCCATTGGAGGTACTGTAATGAGCCCATGGCTACATATATACAGAAACTATGGTCACTGGCCAAAAAGCAAGGCTATTGGCTCCAAAACCAGATGTTTCTGCAGTAGCTCTGGCAGTCAGCATAGTCAACTTTATACTGTCCTCTTTGTGCCCACCAGGCTTCTTACCCAACCCACCATGGTACAGCTTTGGACAGAGACCAGCCTCCCCAGTGGCAGTGAGCTGTTCCTCAGGCAGTTAACTATTCCATCCTCCACCTCTCTCCACATCCAGGGACAGTTTTTCCCAGATGCACTAGTCAGATGCTCACAAACATAACATGCTCAGTTTGACTGGTTTTAACCCAAAAGATGTAATAGCAGCAGTTTAACTTAAACAGCAAAGAATAAAATTTTTAACAAGATAGTTGAACACAATCACACTTAGATAAATGCTGATGCTGAACACGCAGGGGTATGTATGGTTGAAACCTGAATCTGTAACAGGCTTAAAACTGTCTGATTTTCAAAACTGTCTCATCCTCTTTCTCCAAATAGCAAGAGAAGGATCATCTCCCTCAGGGAAAAAAAACAAAAACAAAAAAAACAACTGTCCTCATCAGGAAAGAAAGACTACCTGCATAGTTCTTTCCTAGAGATTTTTGCTGCACAGCTATACCCTTGATATAATATCTACTTGCTAACAAAGAGTCAAGGAACATTACTCCGTTTCTGGGACTGATTTCTTTTCAGAGCATCAGTCATGCAGCCAACACATGCAGCTATTTGGACAAATTCTGAAATCAAGCATCACATGCTTTCCCATGTAGCTCTTTATTTTCTTTCTCGGTATGTTGTACAGTTGCAACCTGACATCTTACAGGATTTCATTAGCGTATAAAGTTAGGCTATTCTGTGAAACATCTGATGAAACAAGGAAACTCCAGTCAAAGCTGTCAAACATTACTGCCTCAAGTTAGGCTCCAAGCTCTTTATCTTGACACCTAAAACAGGCATTCAATTTCCAGAGAGTATGAGTGACCCTATCATATACTTCTTTTGCAGTCCCCCTTTTAAGCAACCAGAGTATGAGAGTCTTGCATAGATCCTAATTAAGAACAAAGTTAACAACAGACTCTGGAACGTATTTAGAGCTTTGAGATGAAATAGTTACGACATGCTTGATACCAGATGTTCAGTGCGGTATGACACGCCCAATAGGACTTAGTATCTTTAAAGTCACACATTTCTGAAAAGAACACATACGCACTTTTGAATTTAAGCCTCATAACCATCATCTTTTATAGAGACGGTTCCTACTGAGTTCTTAATGTACAGAGCAAACAGCAGATAACAGACAAAATCCCTGTTGCTGTTATAGGTGACCGACTCTTGTTATCAAGCTCTTGGCAGCTATCATAGAAGGAAGGGGACATAATTACACCCACTTGAGGCTTCATTTCCTTCACAAGCACACTTCATTAGTACTCGATGGTAAATATACTTGCACATCTTCAGAAAGACAAACAGTGCTTTTTTTGCAGGATGCCTCATCAATGCACTAATTTGTGGTGGCAAAACACATAGAAATCATTTATCAGCATTTCTGTGGTCTTTCCATACACTGGGGAAGCCACAAGCTACCCCTGCATTATCTGTTGATAGCAAGGGCTAACATGACTTCATATAGCTTGGTCCGCTTTGTTTCCTGCATATCAGATTTAAAACCAGCCATGTACCCCCTTGGAATAGAAAGGTAGAATATCAGCATAAGAGATATGACGACTGCTTTGTAATATGGTGCTACCTGAGTGCCATTCAAAACTGTAGGTAAGGTGGCAAGAGATACATGTCTGCTGGCTGTGTCAAACTGGGAAATGCCATTTAAATATCAATATGGTTAAGTCCCACAGAGTGGTCCCATTGCTGTCAGTATTGGGTCACCCACAGCTCTGCAGTGACAGCAAGGTCAGCTACAGGAAGAGCTGAAAGAAGCAGAAGGCAGTGGAATGGCCTTCCCAAGGAAGGCCTCCTACCCTTCCCACCCTCCTACTGCCAGGTTACTATATTGTAATACCCTGTGCTATCATGTATTTACCAGCAGAAGGCTAAGTGCTGATGTACCTGCAAGTAGCTTGTTGTCTTTGTTTATCTGGGGTTTTTGTCCATTTCTTTAAAACATAAAACCCCAGACTCTGCTACTGACTTTCCTTTTATTTTGGGCAAGGCATTTCCCCCCTTCTCCTCACATCTAGTCTGTGTGTTCTTTGGAGAAGGAATGTTTCTGTATGGCACTTCCCACAAGGAATTTTGTTGTAAGCATCTCAGGGAGCCAGCTCGGAACTCCTGGCTTAATTTCCCCGTCTGCTGCAGACTTCTTTTGTGACAATAGGCAAGTCAGTAAAGCCATCCACACCTCCCTTGAACACCTCTAAAATGGACATAGAGTAATACTGTGCATATTGTCCCATTAGTAACAGAACTCACAAAGATGACTTGTTTGCTGAGGCTTCTTGGAGACTGGTAAAACTCAGATGATAAAATCCGATTCTTGTTAATGTTTCACTCAATAGTTCCTCCCCAGCCCTTTCTAAAGCTTCAAATCAGATTTTTACAATGCTACTTATAGGTTTCTAGTTTTTAGACTGCGTTGCCAAGCTGTAACAGAGTAAGATTTCAGGGAGACATCCTATCATCCCATGCTTTCTCTGATTTTCCAAGAGGCAGATACCTCTCCAAAATCCTGCTCACATGTAAAATGTTAAGTACCGCCTCTCTCACACACAAACACAAAAAGCATTGACATTTTCAGACAGTAATTTTATTTCCTCTTTTTACCCTTTCCTCTAATGTTCCTTCTAAAGCCTCTGTAAAGTTTTGGGACATCACCAGGCTTATAGAAGCAGAAGCTATCTCTCTTCTCTGTTCATGTTCTCTGTTCATTCATAAATTCAGAAGTACCCTGCACAAAGCAAAACCCTTTTGCAGGTAATATGATGTACATATCATTGCATTAGCCATATTTACAAAGCTATAAGCAAATTATGTTTTGCATCATAGCCGTGAAGACAAATATAGTAATAGAATCAGGTACCTTTCCAACCAGATGGAAATTTGCTAATGCAATAGGAAGTTGCTTATTAAATACAATGAACTTCTGGTGTCAGGAAATACAAACTGCAAGCACCATCAGGTGAAGGAAAAAGACTACTTTAACGATCCTACACATAGATACATAAATTTCTCCTGATTAGAAAAAAAAACCTGTCAATACTTAGACTCTCCTAACCAGGGTTACTGGGGGGTGGGGTGATTTTGTTGTTGGTTGGTTTGGGGGTATTTTTGAATACACATCACAATATACTGCTGTATATTGCTGTTGTCATCTTTTCACAAGTGAAAAAAAGAAGCTGTTAGGCAAGTCCTGACTTCAGACCAATACTAGAATGCACAATAAATCCTTTAAAGCACTCCAGCACTAGTCTTTTATGCAGACATTCTAGACCTTTCAAGCAGTGATATGGTCTGAGGCAGGCTGTACCAATATTTTTAACAAGCAACACCTAGAACAAGAGAATGGTGCTTTCACCCAGTTTGTGAGAAACCACATGAAGAACATGAGCTGCAAAAAGCAGAGCAAGAGAATTAGCAACACATTTATCAATATCAGAAGAACAGTTCTTTCAATAGGCATAATCAAATCTAGGATGGCAATTAACAAACAGCCTATCTTGTTAATTACTTCTGTGCAAAGCACACTAGTCACTGAGCAGTTACTGAATAGTTCCAGTTCACCACACCTTGCAAGGTCAGGTAAGCACGCAGCCTCTAAGTGCTATACATGGGTCAGGGAGTGGACTCCATAAGGGAGTCAGAAAATAGGTGCAGAATAGTTTATAAATACAAAGACAGGGTGGAGAACATCCTAATCACGTCTGAGATATTATATCACGCTGTTTAATTAGAAGATGCAATTTTGATAAGGTTCTCACAAAGGAATCCACTTTCTAGAATATAGGTCAGAATTACTGAAGATTTTTTTTTATATCACCCTCATTTTCCCATCCAGAAAAAACTATTGATGCCAGCCTTCTTTTCTGTTCATCTTAGGCCTACAGTGATCATGGCAAAACTCACATCAATACCACAAAAACTAAAATTTTACCTTGACCTGTAAGGCAAATCATCTGCAAAATGGACTCAACACAGCAAGGCTGCACAAAATGGATATATTCAAAATGTACAACTATGACAAAGCTCAAAGGAGCAAGTTACTTTTATTTAGGTGCACAAAACTTACTCACTGGAAAATGCCTGGATGAGACCACCTGGGCTTGAACTAGCTGAAGAACTGTTCTGCCACAGAGAGGCACCAAGATGGTTAAGTAATTCCTGTTAGAATAGTCCTCCTAGGTGCCTGGATAAAGGGCAGTGTGAAGTACAAACTAGCACAGAGGTGCCAATAGATGTTCCATAATTAAGGGTCTACCAGTATTTTCTTCTTAATAGGTACTTGGCAATTTTCTAATTCTCTTCCACCTTGAATATTTTGTTTCAGCAGTGCTCTAAACAGCAAATATTTGCAGTGTGGATCTTCTGAAGGTACTTCTGGACTTTAGAGGCTAAACTAAGCAACAGAATTTTTGTTCTGAGTTGCAAACAACAGTAGATAGTCCATTCAACATTTGTGCACAATAACCTGCCTACTTTCTTCACAGAACAAATTAATATCACCGATCAATATCC
>NW_010972809.1:1474576-1476627 GCF_000737465.1 Haliaeetus leucocephalus | reverse complement strand
GGGGGGGGGTGGGGGGGGGGTGTGCTTTGTGCTGGTTTTAAGTGACAAAACTGCTTGCTTTTCCTGTTGGAAGACTTCTACCAGAAGCGTGCATTTTCAGTCCAAGAAGCTGTCACATCAGCATATTTCAGGGAGACAATAGATGTTAGCTCTTAACACCTTCTCGTCCTTCTCTGAAATCTCAACACAACAGCCTGCCACCCCCCACAGTAACCCAAGAGATAAAACACAGAATCATACTTGCAGAATGAGAGGGGCTTGTAAGCAAAGTCAAATTAAGAAGACAGACACACCGAGGCTATAGCTGACTATCAAAAGTGCAGCATCATAGCAGGTAATAGCTCAGAAAACAATGTCCTGCTAATGCAACTATACCTCTCCTATACCCAGGTAAACCTAACCTACATAACACAGTACTGCTCAGACCTGCTGTAGAAGGCTCAGGCTCGAAGACCCATTTTCTTATATCAAAACTGTCATTAGTAAGTGTACAGTGTTTGCCAACTTAACTGCCTAGGAACTGTGGCCTAAAAAAAATGCATAAACCTGAGGCTACAAAAATGCCACACACAGTACTCTCATGGGAAGTAAAGAGGTATCTGCTGCATTTGCTCATGTGATCATTGGGGTGGACTCTGCATGGGATCCACTGAGGATTAAAGGGATCAAATAGAAGTGAAACTCAGTAGTATGAAATGCAAGGTCATACATCTAAGGGCTAATGCCATTCTTGAGACTAGAGGTTTATCACTAGAAAAGAACAAGGAAGAGAACCTAGGAAAACCAGGTGAATGCTGGGTGAAAGTGAACAACCAATGTCACAGGGCAGCAAGAAGGAAAGGAAACCATAGGGTGTATTAATGAAAAAAAAAAAAAAAACCCCACAAAAAAACCCCCAAACCAACAGCAAGACCTCACCTCAAATGCCAGTCTCAAGCTCCAGCTTCCAATCTCCAATATAATCTGTTCAAAAAAAGAGAGTTAAAATAAAACAACTGTGGTAATGACTTGTAAAAATTTCACTGTAGAAATGGATTGCTACAAGGCAAGAATACTTTGGGGAAGAGGCCAGAATGCATTGTTTAACCACTGCAACAACCTCAAAGAGACACATCTGGATGAAGTTAAGCTATGAGACCACCAGTGAACTGTCCTGCACTGCATGGACAAGTCTTGCCTTTTAAAGACTTAACTTTCAAGAAATACTAACACAGACACATGTCTGCTAAAACAACCATTCTTTGCATGCCCATTAGTACCAGACTAACCAACTTACTAGCTTGGTGTACAAGACACACACAGTTTCCCTCTGGGCACTAGATTCAGGCATTGCAAATACCTATATAACACCGAGGCTTCAAACCTTTCACAAAACACTGCACCATGCCTCTATTCTCTCTTGGCAGATCTTTCCCTAAAGCAGGTATAACACATTTCTCCATGTTAGCTTATGCCCACCTTTACCTGTGGAGGTATGTTTGTGCAGGAAAAGACTTCCTAGCAGCTTGTGTGGGAAAACACATTTAGGTTTTCCCTATTGACCAAGTCAATTAAAATTAGCCAAAAGGTGAACTTTTTGTTCTACTACTGAAAGATTGTTAGGCCAAGGTTTCAAATCAAGCATTATTATGTAAAGAAATTCCAGACAGAGAGCAAGAATATAGTTTCACCAAGTGAGGTTTCTTTTCCTTGTAAGTGCAAAAGCAGTAATGGAGAAAAGGAAAATAACCCCAAAGTCAGTCTTCTGTATGTCATGCTGCTCTCTTACTCTTTTTTTAAGCTAGCAAAAGATGCAATAAATAAAAAGTTGCTTTTAATTACTACAGCATTAAAGAAATATATATCATTCTGTACGGCTTGAAATTTTGACATCATTCTTGGCTTCAGTATCATCCCCAATTAGAAACCCCTAGAAGAGTGAGAACGACAAGAGCCATTAAACGTGTCACAACACAGGGTGAAGGGAAGAAGTGCTGGAAGTAGAGGCTTTTCAAAGAAAGCATACAAAATTGTGCTGCACAATGAGTGCAGAATATGTTTTTTCTCCCCCC
>NW_010972809.1:1437897-1474566 GCF_000737465.1 Haliaeetus leucocephalus | reverse complement strand
CCCCCCCAAGCCTCCACCTCCTGCCCCCCTCCTCATGATACCCACATTTTATGGTCTAAAAGCCAACGCAAAAGGGTGTGTTCTTTCAGGTTTATAGCCTTGACTAATGGAATTGCTCTAAATAACATTTTGATCTTGTAAGGTCACGCAGAGTACTATACCTTTCCTTTAATGATTCAGGTCTGGACCAAGCATTTCCCAGAATTGAGATGGTAATGAAGTCATTAGTTTCTTCCTACTTGAAGCTCTGGCTAGGAAAGGGAATTCTATGGGTAAAGTCTGAGAGGGTCTTTTTCATAAAGCTCATACCCAGCTGAGCTGTAACACCTGTTACATTTTCCCAGGAGCATGAGCTGCAGAGCATTTCCAATCTATTTGCTCTTCTTCTCCTGCAGCACATTGACAAAAGCTGGGGGAATGGGTTTTCTAAGGGAGTGCTAATTGAAAAAAAAAAAAACTATGGCTGGTGCAAATGTTAACTCACATCCCAGCTAAGGCATTGATGATTATTTCCTTGTCATCTTTGAAAATACAAGCAATTCCAGACTGCATTTAAATTAAAATACACATTTGAAACAGGGTTCTTAATAATTCCTCACCTTCTGTGTATGATATAAAGGAGGAACAATGACTCAAAAATAAAAAAGCCTCCCCTCCCCAAAAAAACAACCTATTGAAAACAAGCCTTTATGCTAAAATTTTTGATACTAAAATACAGTCACTACTCAGTAGAGAAACACAGCACTAAGCACATGCCAGTAAATATAGAACTAATAATTATATATAAATTCTTACAAAGACAAATAATATTTATTGGAAAAACATTTTTTAAATATGGTTTCTTGAACAAAAAGAACAATAAGATCAGGAAGATCTGGTTCCACCTCTGAGTATCTCTGGGGACAGGCGTGCAGTTTGTTCATTTGAAACAATACATATGATTTAAGGAAATTCCAAATCACTAAAGAATAAGATATCCACAAATTAGATTCAAAACTACATTTAGTAGAAATACATTTAGCAACAAGCAAATATCTTGTTTTGCCACTGGTACCCTCTCAGATCTCCCTCCAAAGTGAACCCATTTATAAACCATGTTTTATAGAGCAGACGCAGGTATTCCAATGCATTTCAGTCTCGACAGCTAATTAGCACACATGCACACACACAGAGTAATAGAGATCATTAGAAAGGAAGCTAGTAAGAGGACATTCCTCGACTTAGGAATTTGTTCTTCCTACCAAATCAAAATAACCCAGTCTTACTGAACCCCAGAACATGCCACAAAAATCAGGTCTTCTCTGTGGTGAAGGTACAGTCTAACAGTAGGACACTTCCTTACTCTTTTTGCTGCAGACTTAGCTGGCTGCTGCTGTGATCATTAAGGCTTTATAATCAGAGACAGAATAAGATTCTGAAGAAATGTCTGACTAGATAATATCCCCATTGTCTTAAACATAACATTGAAGCTTCAGTATACCTATTATTGGAGTCAAAATACATTGCTGCATTGCACTTTGGTTTCTCACTTTTATCTCTGAAAAGCAGTTCTGAAAAGCCTCCAAAAATGAAAATAACTGGGGGGTTTCGGTTGGTTGTTTTGTTTTGTTTTTTTTTATTTCAACACCATGTTGCACAAATATGTAGTATAAACAAGTGGAATAAGTTGCGGAAATTTTTGAGCATCTTTATAACATTTAGGAAGTCCATATGCAAGAAAGAAGGGGCATACCACTAAAGTATAAAATTAATCTTGCATTTTTAAGAAAACAGTGTACATTCAAGAAAGAATAATACAGTCCTCATTTTTATGATTGTTATTTCTAGTATGATATTTTAGCGTAAGTAAAGCATTCATTATGACAGGCTAAAGTAGTGGCTTCCTCTCTTATACCTTTCCCCCAGAAACATCAAACCAAGTTATTATTGTTTCTCTTTTAGTATTACAAATCTTAATGAAAGATCTTACTCGTTTAGAAAGTAGGGAATTATTACAGACTAATTTCTGATCATTTTGCTCACAGCCCACAGCATACTTACCTTCCTGATCTGCTGAGTCTATTATACACAGTTGAGAGAAGTAACCGTCCTGCCAGACTTCACTACAAGGTTTCATTAGTTTCCACCCAAAAATGAAGTAGAACCACTTTCTGTCAGTGTTAATATCCCCAAAATCACTGGATACAATCACACTAATTTAACTCATCAGAAAATGGCCTACACGAGGAAGCATATCTGAAAGTTTATAGTATAAGCATACTTTTACTTTCCTTTGCCTTTGCTTTTTGTCAACCCCAGCCAGGTAGTGAATCATGCCATATCACCCCAATGGAGGAAGGATCTGCAGGCAGTCAGGAGACAGCACCTCTGAGGCATTTAATCCCAATTCTGATCAACTCAAAATAGCAGCTTAAAATTTTGCCCTCTAAACTCAGCCTTAATTCTGCACTGTAATGCGTAAATTTGGTATTTAACACACCTGAAACATACCTACTCCCACATTTTAGCCATGTCCCACCAGCCACATCCTTCTTGTCCACAGCTTCCCTAATTTTCTCACTTCCTTCCAAACTGCCCCTTCATTCAGCACGCAGAGTCCTCCCTGTACAAAACTATTCCACTTCATTAACCTATGCAACCAAGGAATCTGCATAAAGGCCAGTTCATCCCTTTCTAAACACTTCACAAGCATCTTTAAATATTCCTGCTTTACAACAGTTACCTCTTCATATTAGCACTCACTTCTGAAAATAAGTAACAGGTCTACTGGTACTCCGTGCAGGGCAAAGTGCCCCAGTTGGACAACCATATTCTCTATCCAGTGCTAAACCTTCCCAGTAAGAGGTGGTTCCTGCACCACCCACATTCAAAACCTGCCGATGGCAAGTTTACTGAGTTCCTATTACCTTTCCTTTTGGAGAACAAAGGCAGACCCCAGCAAATAACTGTTTGGAAATGGCTGGGTCCTAAAGACTCCAGAACCTTTGAGCTTCTAGTTGCAACTTTCCCATATTTACACGAGCTGGCCATGCCCTGACAACATGGCAAGACTGGAAACCTGGGATTCAGATACTTTATCTGTACTCTGGAATTTGATGAGAAGTAGAAAACTGATTCATTTCACCTTCACACTTGGCACAAACTGCTTTCTACACTGCACTACTTCAAACAGTTAAGCAACGGTTTAATTGTTGAAAGTAAAAAATAGCTTTCAGCATTTCTTGCCTGTCCACAGAAGGTGAGCAACAGCAGTCCAGCAAAAGCTGCTGTCCCACACACTTGGCTACTCAGACAAGGAGCACAAACTGAAAGGTATCATTCAATGGGACTGGGACCTCCTGTGGCATAAACAGGCCATAAATCTGACTATATGTTTGAATAGCATCAAGAACTATCACAATTCAAACTGTATATAGACATGAACATCAAATAAAAATTAAATAATTTGAATTATGATCAACTACAACTAGCCCACCAATAAACACCCACAAACATCTACTGAAGCCTAATAACCTTCCATGTTTTTGCCATCTGGAATGACTCACTTCATTGCACTTTTCCCCAAAATAAGAGGATCAACAGCAGTGCATGACTTCAGGTTGCCTCTGGAAGAAAACTTCAGCAAGGCCTATTAAGCAGAAAGATATCACCCATAGCCAGGACTATCCAAGAGCATGAAATCACTGAAGGCTAAGGGAGTATTCTGGGAACGTGTCACTGCATGCCTGCCCTGTTCTCATACCGCAGACATCTGCAGCTGGTGACTGCTGGAGACTAGCAATGAGCAAGACAGCCATTCAGACACTCTTATGTCAGAACTCTGAAACAGAAAAACCACCACTCTCAAACGCTTATAGAGCTCCCAGCATGACAACATCCAAAATTTCTGTACTCACGTAAGCTGAAGAAATGCGATTAATCTGGTTTTACAAGTGGGGAACTGAGGCACAGAGCAATTAAGCAAATTCTCCAAAACGCCAAGGGAAGTTTGAGGGCACCGTTCGAGCCTCAGTTCTGAGGTTAGATCAGTCATGATTGTTCTAATGCATGAATACAGTTAACAACTTCATTTCCAGTAGCAATCATGAGACATGATTTTGTAATCTTTTTTTTGTTTGTCGAAAATCTTAATAAAACTTTGATCCTTCAAGCTGAATTTAGGTGGATTCTATACAGAGGGTAGACCAAGAAAAAGTTTCCTCTCAACTGCAAGCAAAACCAGGTGAGCTGTTTTTGAATGTGAAGAAACCAGATTAAAAATGACAATTTATTCCCTTAAGAACACTCTTGAAATAAATCTATATAAAATAAATGCAAAATTACACATTTTATTTACATAAAATGTACTACATGTTTTATACTTCACTTCCACAAAAATATTATACACAAGTTAAGTCATTCCCTGCCACAGATTTGGTTTGAGCAAAAAAAACCCCAAACATTTGGCAACCTTGTTTAGTTACTGTGAGAATTATCTTGTAGAACAATTCAGCCTACAGCCTCTCTTTTCCCAAATAGTAACTCTGACTTTAAACTAACCTAAAAAACTGTTATGATCATCAAGTCATTATGAAAAGATTGAGATGTTTATGAAGTTACTGACACCTGCCAATGAATTGCAGTATTTCAGATTAAGACAATACTGGTCACTTGCTATATACATCCAGAATGAAGAATATATGCAAAAAACATCCTCAGACATCAAAATACATGGAAATTAATGTAAAGAATTTCAAGATTTTAAAAGTAGTAATACATTTTAATTACTACAAGTTTTCCTATATTTAAAACTTTAACATTAATATTTAAAATGTTCCTTTTTATTTTAAAGCAAAAAGCTTGGGCTCTGTCACCTGAGAGCTGACACTTTAAGAGCAGGGGAAAGACAGGAAGGGTACCACTTGCTCTCAGATACATCAAAAAAATCAAAATAAAATGAGAACCAGCAACACTGAACATGGCAGAGGTTTAAAGCTGAAATGGAATAACCTTTGTATGCTCCAAAAGAAATTTAAGTTAACAGCCTTTGAAATATCAAATACTGAGCAGCACATTTTCATCATTTTTCCCCTCTCTGCTATTCAAAGTGCATAGCTAAGGAAGAAGAGAAGAATGGAAAGGAACTCAAGCCTGACTGCTGTTCACACTTTAAGTTGTATGTTATGTACACAGAGTTTTACTGTGAACTGACTTGGAACAGAGCTTGTGTGAAATTTTCTTACTAAACTCACATTTTTCATTCAACAAAATGCGGAGTCACTTGGAAGGTATCACATGTCCAGATGCCATTCCTAGTCAGTGATCTTCCCTCCCACTCCAATCTCATGAGAGCCTAGCGATTAGAAAACTCACCTGGGGTAGATATCCAAATTCAATTCCCCAGCCTAGCTGTTTCACAGCAATGAGAAGATCTGACCACCAAGTATTTCCCCTTTCAAGCTGTTATATCTTGTTCTAGTAACAGGCAATGTACCACAAAAAGGGAAAAAAAATTTGGTAGGCTTGGTCACTTCCCTGGGGTTAGGCAAGGCACCAAACATGACAATATCTTAAGCCTGTATCCTGACCATGGACTCTTCTACATTATTATGCTCCCTCCATCCTACCCAGCTGAAAGAATTTGATACAAAAGGTCAGCATATTCAGAGCAGTAAGGTGGAGACCTAAAGTTGCAGGTAGCAGTCTTGCTGGCTTTACAAGCTGGAGTCTGAAGTCAAAGGGAATTCAACAACACTTAAACCACTTCAGTGTCCTTGAAAAATCCCCATAAGTGCTTATTCTTATGTGTCTTTCTACACTTGAGAACTGTGCCTGAGTGCTTTGTGTAGGTTCTATAAACGAGAAAGAGAGAGAGAGAAACACCTCATGGGCACTATAGAGAAGACAACAAGCAGATTCTCCAAGGCAACCTGTACAGCGTTCACTGACAATAAAGCATCACCACATGGCATTTTCTCAAAGTGGTAGGTGTCTCACATTCTGGGAATGACATATCTGGTAGTTCTTCCCATGTCTTCTCCTTTAAACAGTATTAGAAAACTCCATACATAAGATTTTATGTTTAAAATACTGGTATGGCACATTCACTTCTCAAATTTTGTGTCACAATCACAGCATTATTCTGCCTTTTAAATTAAGTATTTACTATGAAAAAATAGTTAATGGCAGGATGAGATAATATGCCCCAAAGAAAGTCAACCTCACTCAAAAGCCTCCTCAAATTTATTACTGATACACTGCCAAAAAAAAAAATTTAAACAAACATAAGCTGAAACTTAAGTTACCAGAACTAACCACATGTGTCCCAACCTTCCTCAACAGACGCATGATCTTTAGCTGTGACTGCACATTACTATTCCACCAATGACAGGTCTGGTTTAAGTTTGTATATCCTTTACTTTTGAGGTTTGTACCCCTGTTGGATGCTACTATCCTTCAATTGTGCCGACTCAAGTGTTTACCTACCTGTCTTCTTGGTAGGATTCTGTTAACATTACTTAAAAAAAAAAAAAACCAAACCCAAAAAACCAAAAAAAAACCCCAAACAAATAATTAAAAACAAACAAAACCCCAAAACCACCACAAACAACTTTGCAAAATATTAAAAAAAAACCCAAAACAAAAAAACCAAAAAACCAACAAACCCCCAAATAGATTATCTTAACAGATCTTCCTTAAAGTATCACAGTGCAACACTTGAATTGTGCAACAGAGATAAAGCAACTTCTAGAAGTGAATAAAGCTGAGCAGTAGTATGTTGTATAATCTCTACACCGTATCTGCTCCTGAAAAAACATTAGCATAGAACCATAGCCTTGATATTACAAGTCCCTTGCTTTCTCCTCTCCATCTGTGATCATCACACACTTTTCCTGCCAAACTCCTCCCTACAGGAACTGTGGTCCCCTCTCCCAGTTCTAAAACTAGCTTTTAACATGCTACTTCTCATACAGCTCTTTAACATATCACTTTTCAAACATTAATTCACACACAGCTTTACACTAACTCAATAGGACTACACAACATCAGAGAACTGAAGTAGTAAATAATTTTTTTTTTTTTTTGTCGATTTGGCATATATTGCCTGAGATCATTTTGAACAGTCTGCCTAAGTGCCCTCATACCTCTTCCAAATGCTGATCATCTACCTTGTTGATTTGGACTATAAACTCTGTTGGGCAGGCACCATTAACACACAGTGTTCATACATTGCGTAAAGCACTGGAAGCTCCCACTTTTCATCAGTTTTGAAGGTAAAGAAATAATAAGAATCAATAATTTGCTCAATTTTACAACATTTCCAGTTATTTCCAATGGAAATCTTCTGGTTTGTTTATATCACTAAAGTTTCTGATACTAATGACTGACATGAATTTCTGGTAAGACTAGTTGGAAACAAAAAGTTCAGTGCAGACAAACAGACCAAAAAAACCCCAAACAATCTTATCTCTGAAAAAAAGATATGGTTATCATTTGGATAGTTATATTGATCACCACATATTGCAGTACAAACTACAAAAGACTTTTTAAAAAAATAGTATCTTGTAATATTTCATTCCAAACAAATACATCTAAAGTTTCTAGAAAGAAGACAGCCATTCAAGAACAGAAAGTGATCATAAAATTAAAGACTGGAGTACCAGATACAAAATAGCAGGCACAATTCAGACTAAGTACGCCAACTTAACAAGCAAAGTCTGAATATTTGTGTTGGCTTTTTTTGTGGAGTTGGGGGTGGGGGGGTTGGGGTGTGTATGTGTTATTTTCTTGGGTAGGGGTTTTGGGGTGGTTGGGGGAGGGGTTGTTTGGGGGTTTTTTTTGTTTGTTGGGGGTTTTTTTTGGTTTTTTTAAAGTGGACTGTTAAGTGTGAATTGCAATGTAACCTCCCAACACCACAAGATAAGCCAGGGTCAGGTGCTGCTCAGTTGTTTCCAGAAATTACTATGCAAATGCTGACTCTGGTTATGGTGAGAAGAGTGCTTCACCTGATGAATATACATGCAATGACACTGAAGATGTAGAGAGAAGAGGCATAAACAATATAATTGAAACTGATAATGATACTAAGGAAGAGCTGGAGCAGAGATTAGAAGTAGAGAACAGAGATGCAGCGTGTTATCATGAAATTACAAGACAAACGTTCTTGTCTAACAGGACATTGCTTCTCAGTTGTTTGGTGATGGCGGCCTACTTCCTCAGCAATTTCTGGGGAAGAAGAGAGCCTAAACAATTCTTACCAATCATCCCACACTGTTGAATAAACAAAAAAGAAATAGTGATCATAGGCACCTGGCTCCATCTCAAAGATATCTAAAAGGTAAGTTGGGATGGACAGAACAACATCCCACTGGGAAGGCTCATAACCACTCTGAATCAAAACAAAAAAAGATGCTATACACCACTACCCTTCTTACCAAATGATATAAGAGGGGAAAATGAAGGAGACTGGTGAATCATAAGGTAAGACTCATAGAATAGGGGAGGCAGGTCAGTGTCACATCAAAAACGACACAAACCATTTTGGTGGGAGATAAGTGACTACATCCTGACAGCAAACACACATGCTATCAGACGCACTGTGTGGCTTACTTTATGCTATCAGACATCAAATATGTCTAACTCCAGTAGTCACAAAGGGCAGGATAAGACTTGAAATGGGTACCCTAGACTGGAAGTAGGTCACAGATGGGTATCTATGCAGTTTACGAATGGACAAATTCCCTGGAAATCACTGAATTGAAATTGGATGTTCCTGAAAGATATTCAGTAGTTAGCCTACAGTTACAAGCTCTGAACTGTAATTACCAGAAGCTGTTCAACAGCCATTGTTGCAGAGATAGTTGGACAAAGAGTGGTCAAAATAGTCCATTCTTGCCTTAAAATCTACTATGTGGTCCCTGGAGTCCTCCTCACTTCTGGCCACATAAACAGTATCAGAGGGAAAATACATTTCACGTTGTAGGAACAAGCATAAATCCACTTAAGATATTGTGAGGCCCTGTGAAAAAGCACAGAATTGGGAAGCACATGTAATGCACTTGAGGAATGAGGAAGGATTCGGCGCTATCTCACATTCAGAGGAGGTAAAGGATGAAGAAAGTGGGGGAGGGGACGAAAACCAAAATTCCTCCTGTGATATGGCAAATCCTCAGATTACTAGACATGGGGGCAGGGAAGAGTTTAGGCAGCAAGCTGACAGAACAGCCCTTCCACCTCCTCAAAAGTCTAATTCTCCACAAGGATACTCAGCTTCAGTTTACATTTGTTATCAGGTCAGCTTTATATGCAGCCTAAACAATAAAATACATGCAGGAGAGGGGGAGGAGGGCAGACTGAATGCATTCTAATTCATCACATAAAGCAAGGACAACCTAATTCATGTACTATTCCTACCCTCATTCACACAGGTAAGAAAGAGGAAAAGGGAGGAAAAACTCTGGGGGGCGGGGGGTGGGGGAAGGGGTGTGTGTGGGGGAAAGCCTTTTTATTTTGCTAAAGGACCCCAGGGAAGGGCCCCTGATGCAGAGGCCCTGCTTTTACAAATGCTTCCCTTTCCTTACACGGTTCCTTTAATACAAGTAAAAATTCCAAATTCCTCATTTGTTTAGCCTGAAATCCCTTGCACATTTCCCACAAACTACTTCCTTTTCTCTCTTTTTAGCTGGACTCCCTCTCTTTTTAATGAAGAGAAGTTCAGAGAGTTTTTCCCATGAATAGATGGCGGGCACCTGGGAGTTATGAATTTTAAAGTGATCATTTTCTTTCAGCCCTGCCGGACAATGGGGATCTCCTTTTGACTCACTTTCACAGCTTTGAGAGGCTCTCAGATCAGCCACATTCCAATCAGACTGGAGTCAGATCAGAGCCGGGCTGGACTGCATCAAGGTCTCTCGCACAGAAAGACAAGGAGCAGATGGCCAACACTGAGCTCTCCTCCCCTTTTCAGAGTGCAATGGAAGGCAATGTGGGAAAGCGTTCCCCCAGCATTGCCTATTGATTTCTGAATAGGACCACCACATGCCACCAGCCTGTAGGTATGAACCTCTGTTAACAGATGGTGAGATCATTATGAGCAATTAATTCCTTTAATGTATCAGTGGGAACATGTTGGAAAGGGTGATGCAAGCAGAGTGAATAGTGAACTTCTCATTCCTCGGGGAGAGCTGCAGCTACATCACTGAAGGATGGGAACAGTCTTTCAAGAGACTCTGTACGTACTGAGAACCAGAGAGTTAGCCATTTGGTCCACAGAAACAAGGCATGGTTTTTATTAACTAATCATCCCTCCCTCGTTGATACGTGATTAACAACAGATTTCTTTCTAGGTCATTTTTGGAGAGACAAACAATTCAAAACAATGGGAAAAATAGCCCGAACTATCAACACGATAGGAACACAGGGAATTCGGTCCTAAAGATGATGAAGGACTATTGCTACCAAACTTCTTGTTAGATACAATTTAATTTAGACTGACTATAAATTAATAACGAAACAGACTATTTTGAACACAACTGTGTATATAAATGAGAGAAATTCGTAATAGCTCTTAGCACTGAAAATAGAAGCATACAAAATAAGCCCTTAGCAGACTTGTCAGGAAGTTACTACCAAAGGATCTTATACAGAAGTTAGAGATAGTACAATTTAAAGATAGATATCATGTTGAAATGCAGAAAAACGCTGTATATTTACTGCTATTCATTGTGATCTGGGTAAATTAAAATGCATTGTGCTAATAACAACTGTAAGAGTAGGACATTCCCGCATCATCTGCTTTACATGCATTTATATGACAGGCTTTGTTTTGGTGGGTTTGGTTGGTTTTTTTTCTTTCTTTTAGAGGCAGAAGGAAAAACTGAAAGCACAATATAGATGGCTAGTTAGCTCTTGGTCTTAAAGATGACAGCAGAATGTGAACAGGAAATACAGGCAACTATTCACTTATTCATATTTAAATGACACTTTTTGCTTGTAATTAAGACACTCAAGTCGTGTCTGTTCATGAAATTTACATAACTGTACAATAGCTTGCCTAAGTGAACAGCAAATGGTAGTTAACCTTGAAGTGTATTATCTTAATTGAATAAATCTGGCTATAGTTCAATAAATTTAAACAGAAAGATATCTTTAAACTACTAAAATAATTTTTAAAAACGCATTTACTTTTACGTGTTAGGATGGCTCGCTTTTTTTCTTCTAGTTTTTTTATTTCTGCTGTAACATTGGTCCTTTAAAAAAATCATTGCAGAACACTGAAGACATTGATACATGTTTGCTGTTTTCTCCTTATTGTTTGCAGTTTGAGTCAGTGTCACATTCTGGAAAGCCTTGATAAGAATATCAGAATATTGAATCAAAATGTATAACTTGCCTGTTTGAGATAGTCCCTTACCTACTTTCTCTGTCCTTATTGGACTTGTGTTCTTCCCCTCCCCCACCACGTACCAGCTGAGTATCCCATCACACAGTGAGAAATCTAGGTGGGAGAATATAGATTTTTGCATAGGTTAAATAGGAAAGCCACATTCCACCACTCTCCCATTTAAATCAGATTTACATGGGGTGTAAATCCCCTCAGAATAGAGCCATTCACAAAGGGCTCAGAATGTTCCCCTCACAACACTGATTACATTAAATCAGTAGCAATCATGTTTCTTGGATTATATGGTTACAGCAACAGAAACTGTGCAGCATATTTATATTTGTGTGAAATAAGTTAATGAGAAGCCACCTGTGCCTTCTATCAGTTTACAAGAAAAAACAGAGGAACACAGGTGTTTCAACAATACAGCTATGTATTTTTATATGAATTTGCAAACACTAAAAATCAAACATATTGTTTCTAAATTCAGCCACATACACACTTTGAAGGACAATATTTTGGATTTTGTTTGGGCTGCCTTAGTCTTAAAGAAAATACAAAAGGCTAGTTTCTTGGCCATCAGCAAGAGCTATAATTTGGGCTTTTCTCCCTCTCACAATGTTCACCATTGTACCTTATGCAACATAGATTGTACATGCTCAGTTCTAACCCACATTGCTGGCAAGAAGCATTCACACTGTGAATTACCATTTTTCCCAGCATCTAGCGCTACTCAAAAGACAGCACAATAATACACTAGAAGTGCCTTTGTCTGTTAAAACATTGTTCTTCATTACTACATGAAAAGCAAATTGTCTTTGTATAGAGGAAGAGTGGCACACAGTAGCTCTGGGAGTAGGGAGAAGGAATTTGTATCACTAGCTGACCACCTCATAGATACACATGCCAGTTTCTTCCTCAGTAGCAGACGACACATCGATGTTTCCGATAAAATTTTGGCTGCACCTTTTTTAATTCTTAGTTGTATTAGAATGATTCCAAGGGGATCATTTGCTTTTGCCCTTAAGGGGAACATCCAAGCTTTCCTATAAATGGGGTTTGGGTTTTTGCTTGGGGCTTGAAGGGGAAGGGAGCATGTTAAAAAAAAGCGCTTAATCTCTTGACTTGATGCACCACATCTAAAATGAAAGCAAATCAGAAAACCTCATCCCTTCATTGGGATCAATTCAGAAAGCACATCATCAAATGATGAATTATGCAAAAATATATGTTGTTCTTGAATTTGCAATACAGTTGTACAACTGTACTCCAAACTGATGTGCTCTAATGAGGATTTTGCAAAATGTATTACTATGGTCTTGAAATCAGGCAAGTTATGGGACAAATATTCTTCAAAGGCTATTCACAATTCCCCTATGTTTTCTTTTTCCTTTCAAAAAAAGAAATCACTATATGCAAAAAACGATTCTGGTCAGCAAGCCTAAAAACAAATACTTAAAGGACTAGAGAGGGATGCAGCCTAATACAACAGTTCCAGATGTTGATGGATTGTGAGAAGAATGGGCATCAGAAAGTGGCCAGGTTCACATATTCTCAGCATTTACACAGCATTGCTTTCTGCTGCAGTCAGACACAGAACACTGGATTCAACAGACCATTGATACAACTCATGCATATTTCCTACGTTATATTCTCCATGGGACGAAGTTTCTTCCTTTTGGGAACAATCTACAAAACACATAGGTTGGTCCTGGTCCACATACAACCTGTGAAATCTCATGTCATCTACTACCTGGGAACTTCAAATGTGTGATTGATTCTTTACTCTGGCCTCCTGGTCACAGTGCTCCCGTGCTCCCAGCCACACCTGCTCTGCAGAGCATCCTTCCACAGTTCAGAGACAGTGATTAAAATGAGGGGCTGAGGCCCAGGCCACCTGGGCTCATCTCCTCTCCAGCAAGGGACCCCAAATCCCACAATTTTTGTATGGGATAGAGAAACCTGGCCAGCAATTCAACAATTACTTATTCTAGGATGAGAACCTACTGACTTCCTTTCTCTCTCTCTCTCTCTCCAAAAATGCAGGTAATAAAATCTACTCTTTTTGCTCCTGGCAAAGATTATAATTGTAGTTTGCAACCAAGACAGCTGAAATCATTAGTCCTCCCCTAGCAAACTTAAAGGGCTCTGCCTGTCTTGGCACAACCAAATGTATTTAGTCTAGATAAATCGTATTTTAGAGGCTTATGAATTCTAGTTAATTGAGAATACCCCTACCAATCCTACACACTCATTAGGCTGGTTTGCCAGCGCAGTCAGAACTATACTTCACACTCGAGCAGAGGCTGAGTAGGGAATCCCACTGGGCATGTGCCCACAGAACCTGCATTCCTCTACCTTCAAGGATGGATTTGGATCTGATTTTTACGGTTTGAGGTTTTTCTTCCAACTGCTGGTGGCTTACAGTTCAGTACTTACCTACATGGACAGCTTTCCAAAATTAGGACATATGTAGGAGCTCCCCATAAAGTCACAACAACACATGCTGAACTTCAGGCTGCTCTTAAAGTAGGAAGTTCTTACCCATACATTTCTCATACTAAAAGTAATTTGATCATTTATGAGTCATTTATTTTTAGGGAAGCAAAAAAGTATGTCTTGGATCTCTTCAAAATAAACATTTAATATATATTAATAATTTCCAAAGGGTTTTAATTACCTTCCTTAATGGACAGTTTCTGTTCTCTATTAATATGTAGGCTCTTTTTAATTATCATGTCTGTAACAGCACTTTTCCATTACATGGACACAGACATGACATACAATTAGAAACGTGAATTACTTTCAATTAAGGAAAGTGAATCAGTTTGAATCTGAAAGCAGAGAACATTCTGGTGGTGGCAGTTGTGCAGATGGGAAGACACTTCAGCAAGCTCCAGGACATCTGAGCACTTGATTCTAGAGACAAACCACCTCCATTGCCAAGAGCTAAGCTCTGGACAGGGCACAATGCCATGCCACACCACCAAAAACTGACACAGAACTACTTACCAATATGCCTGCTCACAATTTAACTTCTTTTAGAAGTGCTGGACACTATCTGGCACAACAGGGAAAATGCAAATTGAGTTTTGCTGCAAGCACACCAGTCCCAATCTGCTGTTTGATTAAAGTAACTGATTTAGATTACACACAGGTCCTTCCAGGAGAATACTGCATTACCACTTCCACCAATAATTTCAAATGGAAAATAAATAGGATAGTGAAGTCATGCTTCAAGTTCATATTACTTGCTTTTGAAAAAAAAAAAAAAAAAGCTTTCTAGATTGGATAGCTAGTCTAACCAGAACATACCAAACCATACAGTTCAACTTTGAACAGTCACACATAAATCAAGTCGTAACAGCATTCAGCACCAAAATTTTTGGCAACAGAATGATGTTGCTTGCATACCACACATATTAAGTACTTGCAAGTGCTCTAAGTTTTTGTTCATTTTTAACAGCATGTAAATATCTTGTCTATAGGCACTACTAGCAACAGCCAGTTCTCAGCAGTTCCATGTGATTGGAACCAGTCTGTAGAAGATGAGGAAGCAAAGAAATACTAGGTATGAGCACAAATCAATTTCCTCAAGCTCTGAACACAATATGGATGTTTGCAGCTTACTCTCTTCTCCAGAATCAGTTGAAACACACTGATCATAAACTATAGGAAAGATGAAACTAAAATCTGGGACATCCACTGTTCAGGAATATTTGCACAGGTATTCTCAGTATGACCATTTCAGAGCTCAGAGTTGGACTGTTGACGCAGAATTTTTTTGTTTAATCTTACCTGTCATAAATACAGAAGTGAAAGTGGAAGAGCAGCCCTTCATATAAGGGCTACACAGCTAAGATTCACTTAGGAAAACCTTAGTAAATTCTTTCTGTTTAGTCAATATGTAAAAAACATTACCAATGCTAAAAGGGCTTACAAGCAAGCTCTGAAAACTTAAGCCTGGCATTACTGTTCAAGAGGCACAGAGAGTATAGAACACGCATATGTGCAAGAGCAAAAACCTCCAAATAATGAAGCTCTCCAAAAACCACAAGCAAAAGCCAAACCATATGTAAGTGAGATTAAGGGGTGGGGTTTCTGGGGGAAAAAGGAAGGTTTGGTTGGTTGGTTTTTTTTTTAATTCTGAAAGTTTGATTGGTCAGTACACTGTCAAACCTGATCCCTTAAAATTAGTTTATATTACCAGCATGAATATCTATGGACACAGACCTGGTTGAATTCCTTACTCAAAATGCAAAATGTCTCCACACAAGAATGCAGGTAATTTGTAAGCTTCCCTATGTCTCACTGTGTTCCAGTCTCCAGACACGTATGTTTTCTGGATTCAGATTCTATTTGTCCCATAACAATTCCCAAGGAAACAGGGCTTCAGGACTCCATCGCTGGACCCGTTTTACCTGTGTGATAAACTTCCAACCTTTCTATCAGAAAGGTGGATTCACAGCCTGGTTAGCAACCCATTTTGCAAAACCAGTTTAGTCACTTCCTTCTGTGCATGCATTGACCTGTAAGCATATTTTTAGGCCAAGGGTCTTCATAGCTATCCACTCAATTGCAGCAATTTTTTTTAAACCACACACTAGTCATTTAACTGGCTATTTCCAACTCCCAGAAAGCATCCCTGCAAAGCAGCTGGGGTTTTCTCATGCTACTGGAATAGATCCTTCAACACAGAAATAACAACTCCCAGGTAGACAGGGAGAAAAGGAAACCAAAAGCCAAATCACAGCATGCTGCAACCTGCCACCACGACCTCAAACAGAGCAGCAGTAACAATTCCAAAACAATTTTTTCTCTCCAAGCCTGTCCTGTCTGGATGGCAAACAGCATGAAAACTCTGTCTTACCTTTCTCACAGAAGCAGCATCATGTAAGCAGCACACCTGAACATGCTTTCTTCACTACTTGCTTTCAGGGCACCTAACGATGTTAATTTCATTTTTCTCATGCGTCATTGTGGTACATATTGTGGGGCTCTTATTCTCCGGTCTCTTTGATACTGCCTTTCAGTGCATTTGTTTTTGAACGTACCAATTCCCTAAAAAAATAAATTGGAAAGCTACTCTGTTTACTAAAATTCAAAAATACACAAACACATTTCTCAGAGAGACTGATCAAGGTTCCTGTTAGACCCAATGAGAGCATTAGTGATGAAAATGTATTTGAAGTTTAAGCTGACTTCAGGGACCTCAGGAAAAAAAAAAAGCCAACACAAAGCATGCATCTGCACGTCTTTCTAGTCTATAGTTGCCATTGCTGATACTGAGTCATGTTAGAAACAGATAGCTACAAAAATAGCTATGCTATGCTGGCAAAGTGCCCTGTGAGCTCAGTGCTCAGGTTTCATCAGGGCATTATCTGTCATCCTCCAAAAGACAATAAAAGTTGAGAGTTGTTTAGTAGCATCTTCCCTGACTTGCATGAAAAGATGCCAAGCAACTACTGATGATAAAAGGTATACTCTTACAGAAGTTAAATCATAGCAGAAGTTTAAAACAAGGCTCTAATTACCTGAGCCTATTGCAACTTTTGTTGTTTGAGAAGTCTTGAAGAAACCATAGCCTCACTTAAACCAACAGATGTTTTAATAGCAACTTCAGAGTCCAAAATTTCATTCTGAAGATATGGCTAGATTTTTAAAGAAAGCTACAGAATATGGTTCCCAAAAGACTGCAGGGCATTTAAAGTCACAGATGTATAACTAACAAGTCCTTGGAACAGAGTCTGCCCATTGTCACGCTACTTTTATGCGTCAAGCCCAATACAGGTGCAGTATAAAAGGTATAAACCATATTATTATGTGAGGATTAACCTAATATCTTTGATATTAATAGGAGTTTGACCCTGCTGGCAAACAATGGGTTTGATGAAATGAGTCTTCATCAGAGCTCTTCAATAACATGTTGGTCATCTGCCAACTGTTCTTCAGAAGGAAGTCAGTCCCATCCAATTCTACTTCAGCAAAGGTATGGATGGTTAAAATAAAGGGAGATTTTGTCTGACCTCTTCTGATTGTCAGCACTCATGCACCTTGTTTCCTATTATAGCAAAAGAAAACATTGCAGAGAAACATCTCTCTGCAAATGCCTGTTACACATTCCCATAATTTCAACCCAGCCTGCGTTGAACCAGCCTGCCAAGGACCCCACAAGACAGTCTTGCTTTGTCACATGGATAAGGTTCAAAGTAAGGAAGCAAGAAAGTTAGGTGCAAGCCTGGAAAAGTGTTTCTTGACTGAGTTAGGAGGCACATGAATCTGAACTGCTGACGCAACAGTCTGGTCCTCTGCAGAGTAAGATTTTTCACAGCATGAATGAGGATTCAAGGCTCTGTTCTTATTCCCCCCTCCCCGTACCCTTAAATTTCTAAGCACCCATCCTCTCTGTAGGACTATTAGTAGTCCTGATTCCTAAATTCAGTGCAGACTATCAAAAAAGACATGCCATATGCTCCGTAAGGGTCAAGAAATTCTTTACCCCTGAAATAAAATTTTCCAACTGAAAGTGTCAGATAGCAAAGGATTCTTTATCTTCATTGGCCACATGAGTACCTTTTGCACATCTGAATTTGTCTAGTGTCAGCTGTTAGCTACTTGTTTGTTATGTTTCACACCATAATTCCATAATCCATTTAATCTGTCATTGCTCAGTACTGCTGATTAAAGGGGCCAGTCCCGTCTTCCTCCTCCATATTATGGCCATTCATTCCCACTATCTCCATTGCATCAGTACTATCATTTGTGTGAGGAACCAAACCAAAGAACTGAGTAAGCTGAAAACCAAATAGTTTTTTGGTTTCTGCAGGTTAGGAAATTTGCCTGGCAACAAACTACCTCAATTTCATCCAGGAAGCACAAAATCCAGAGCTGGCAAAAGGGAGAGGCAGAAATAAGCAACTAGATGACAGTGGGAATGCCCTTTTCAGCAGTCACATTAAATTATGCCAGATAAAATAAATTAAGGAACTGCAGTACTAATCTGCTAAATTAATCAGTGTAATACCTCACTTAAGGAAGGATGTAGAGGATTCTCTGTTAATAGAAGACTAAATCAAGACTGGGTCTCCAAAATCATATGCTTAGCTTCTTCCAAAGATACAGACTAACTGAAGAAACACCTGGGTAAAACTATAGTTTCCATTATACTGCAGTGATAGGATTCTAATGTTCTCTTCTGGCTTTAAAACCTATGCAGTCTATGTGAGAATAGCCTTACCCTTCTTCAAATACACTAGCACATTAGAAATTTATCAACCCCCTAACAAATTATTTACATTTCTTAAGAAAGAATTTGTGCCTTTTATCCATTGGTTTAACCCTTGCCATGAAGACCTTGAGGAGAGTTGTTAGCCCTCTACATTTACTGGTAGCCAATCCCCTTCTTTCCACAGTGGGGAGAAAAAAAAAAAAAGGGAAAAAAGATTATATACAATTATAGCATTGTTCTTACTGTTCCCATTGCATACAATACCAAAACTGAAGCCACAAGTCCATTTTTTTCCCATTTTAGAGCATGATGAACTTTCCATTAAATCAAAAGGCTCCCTCAATACATGATGTATGGTGTCTGCATAAACACTGATAAGTCTTCCACACTTGTGCACCCAGTCTGATGGTGAAAGCAGGTGCGTGGGCTGCTTTATTCCAAAACCATAGATCTTCAGTCAAAAAAGGTGCTTAAATGTCTTTGGAATCTAAGGTTTTTCTATACTGAACTTCACACTTCTTTCTGTACAGTTTTACTAAGATTCTGAAGTGCACTATTATGAGAAGTTGATTAAAAGGACAAGATTTACAGGTGTCTTGCCACTGAGGAGAAAAAAAAAATTGGAAGGAAAAAAAAAATCAAGACCAACGAAGAGATGTTCTACAGGTTTTCACTGCCTTCTACTGGCCCTGAAGCCAATGTTTTTGCAGGCATATGGTGCCAGGCTATCTGCCATTGTTTTGCTCACTCTGCCACCAAGACAGATTCTCACAGTTGAGCCCATGCAGAGTCACCCTGTGGGCTATCAGCTCATGGGCTCAGCACTGAGGAATATGCAACAAGTTGCAGTGTTGTTGATCTCATCTCCCAAGTTCACGGCTGGATGATCAAACAGATCTTTGATCCAGCTGCTATTGGCCCATCAAGTTTGAAAGCAGGATAAAGGCTGCAGAGCTACTCCCACAGCTCAAGACCCATTATCTAGTAGTGTTTCAGAACTCCTGTGACTTCTGCTCTGGTGAAGCCTCCCAGTTTGACACCCCTTGGCAGCCAAGATGCCTCTCTCAACAGGTGGCTTGAAGTGCCACTGAGGAACTGGCACAACGGTGACATTATGAGCAGCCAGTTCTTAGCTGGGCTAATTAGCCTGAGCACAACATGGTATTAATGCAGCTCTATTGCTTGCAATGCACAAACTCTCTTTTCGGAAGGTAGCTCAGACCTTTGCACAACACCGCATTATCCTATGGTGACATACAACAAAAATTCAGGGAAAACAAGTTTTTAGCATTCTCTCTCATATTCCCCCCCCCGCCTTTCAGCGGGTAGCCCACAGGCACTGCTGCTACCCAAGAAGATTCAAGTTCCTAAATTCCAGAGAATTCACAGCCAATGTTTAGCACACATCATCACAAGCATTGGTTCTTAATGTCTCATTTCAAGGGTCTTAAATGTTGAAATTCTGCCTTAAATCATCCCCTCTGGCAAACTTCAAACATCAGTAGACTCCTCAAAAGCATCTAGTTAGGTTGTGGGCAGAGCAGAAAGTTTTATTCAAACCACAGAGGCCTACAGGAAAAGGAGAATTAAAAAAAAAACAACCAAAACAACAAAACAAACCCCAGCCAACCAACTAACCCCTTTCATTGATTGGCTTTGCCACCTGCAGATGAATCCTAAGGAGCTAAGGAGTTCAGCAGAAATACCCAGTAGTTCCTTGCAAAGCATATTTCAGGATTGTAGTTCCAGTTTGAAAGTTCATGATGCCAAAGCCATTTGGAGTCTCTGTAAGTTATTCAGCTCATTTATTTTTAGACCCTGCAACCATTAATTTGACGCTCAAGACGCCTCTAAAAACCCCTAAAGAATCTGACCAGGAGAAGATATCTGCTGCCCTATTATACATGCTAAGAAACATGCAGGGTGGTCCCATGAGGAAATCTGCAAAAACAACATGGAGTTTCTTCCCCATTATGCAACTTCCCGCTAGAACTGAGCCCTCCAGCCAACTATTTTCTCTTTCACACACACAAACACCTTCCAAGCTCTCCAAGAAATGTAAGTCCAATCTCTGAATTTCTGAAAAGTCAGTAAAAGCGGAGCAGACCTGGTATTTCCCTTCTTGACTCTGTAAGGTAACATACCTAACCCTAAGGATTTCAGTGTTTCTAACAAAAGTGGAACTCCCACCTTCCACAGAGTTCTACCACCCCACTCCCCATGATGGCAAACCAGGACTTCGGTGAGCAGTATCACAGCCAGAAGACCATTAGGTCATTTCTCTTGTCTTGGACATCCTCTTCTTTTCCAGATCCTGCTTTCTCAAGTTGCAATACCATCAAGAATTACTCTTCTTTTGGTTTGGGTGTTTTGGTGTTTGGTTGTGAGGGTTTTTTTTTAAATGGAGAAACAAGCCCTAGAAAAATTCCAACAGTTTTGCTAAGGCAGTTGTTGCTGTAAGTACATTTTGGAGTACGTAGACTTCATTCTATCACCATTCATGAATGAGAGGTCTATGAAACAAAATGTTACATTCTCATTTCTCAAACTACCTCATCTGAGGCTGGTGGGACAAAACAATAAGGTATGCAAGTATTTCATATATAAGTATATATATGCATGTATTTTATTATGTAAGTCTGTGCATTACATGATTAATTCTAGGGGTCTAAGTCCTCTCCAGTTATGAAAGTGTAAGACACCATTTAACAGGTCTTCCTGACATCACAGTCACATATTACTTTAAAACATTGAATACAATGCATTGATTTGAATCAGAACAGTTGACTGAAGATACGCAAACAGCAGACACACCGAAACATACTGAAGTCTTGCAGTGCTCACACATTATTACATATATAAAGGGAAGATTGTAGACCAGTATTTCTGTAGAGAAAAAGGAGCTTCAAAAGCTGCAGTTTGCAAAAGCAATGTTGTGGACTGCATTTGCAGGGCTTCCCATATTTGTTGATGTTTGATCAGTGTACATTTTATTTTTAAGCTCCGATATTCTGGATGGATAATTTATTTTCAAACCACTGAGCTGAGTTAAATTCTGCTCTAATTATGCTCCTCCCCCAAGGAATCAATGCAGTCCTTAAATTTAATCTTTTATCATGTCTGATTAATCATAAGGCAAATCCTACCATTCACAAAAGATCAAAAACTCCTCAAAGTTACGTTTGAGACTGTAGCAAGTGCTTGTTCTTTCCAAGAGCATCCCAGCAAACAGGGCAGATAGGGGGCACAAGAGCTCTTGCACATCAACCAGGTCATATATCCTTTGGATGCAAGTTACTTAAACTGAGTAAACTTAATTTTAGGATCAGAATTTACATACATTGTGCCTATTTGTAGATTACGATGTTGCTCTGCTCATACAAGGCAGTTATCTCTGAGGCATATCCCTGCTAGTTCCAAGTGTACAGAGGCTTCTTTACATCTTAATACCACACATAATTTTTTTAAACATTTAGGAAAAAAATCTCTAAGTATTAGACAAAATGCAGAGACTTCACCTCAAAAGACTAATTCAATCAGGCATGCTACACAGAGGATACTATGCAATCTATTTGCAGTATCTCTGTAACTACGCAGCTGCGAGCATATGATCCCTTCCCAACACAAAGGCAAATATTAGGAAACTGAAAATGGAAGCCTGCTCTAGAAGAAATGGTTATATATACAGGATTTTTTTCCACCTTGATTCTGGGTTTTATGCAAGAGAGAAAGATCAGTCCCTCATTTCTTATTTATCACAGTCCTGCAGGAACAAGATCCCCTGTGGCATGCAGGCATACTCTCCAAGCACAAAGAAGAAATAGTCTAGAGAATTTCATTCATCTCAGTATCTTTAGCTGTCTAGAAGTCAGCCATCTAATCTAAACTAGACATCTAGACTGCCTCAATAGAGAGAGAAGCATCTCCAGACAGTGATTCATCTCACCCTAAAAGTAATATTTCAGTTAGGGGGAGGGGGACCTGCAGAGGTACCCAGAGAGTATGATCACTCTCCCCCTGACCAGAAAAGGGGTCTTCCTGATGAGCATTCACAAACTTTTGAACAGCTGAACTCACAGAATTGCCACATGTCCAGGTGGCTCTACGTCACAGCACAAGATGTTCACATCGAAGCAAACTTAAAACTAGGTAGCTGAGGGGCTGACAACAACAGCCCTATTGCAACAGAACACCATGCACAGGCACTATAAAACCAGCCCTAAGAGCTCATTCTGTCAGCCCATGTAGCGTTCTACCAATAGCTGGATTGCTGCTTCTTTGTAAGATAGTTTAGGACTGTTGCCTAGGCCACCATCATCACTGCCACGTCTAACACAGAGGTTACAAAACCTTGTCCACAGAGCTCTGTACAGCAGCAGAGTTCTGTGGTTATTCAATTATTTGGCTTTCCCTCTGCAGAACAGCACGAATACAATGGACCACTGCTGACTGATCAACAAGCTTCTCATCTGCCATTTGTGGCTGGTCTTCAGAGGCATTAAGAACCTGCAACTGCCAGAGCAGCGCTCTCAGGCATCCTCCGACCCTCCAGTTGCAAAGGGACCTCCTGTTTAAGGTGTGCTCTTCTGGTAGATTCCTTTTCCACACTGCATTCAGTAACCTGCACCCTGAACTGATCATTTTTCCTCCAATGAACTCATTTCATATAAAGAACAGGGATTTTATTTCCTATCACAGAGAGCAATTATGGGAACATTTTTGTCTCCTACAAAGAAGTACTTGACATGATTACCCATTTAGCAAAAAAGAGAGTATCTCCAAATATCACCTTCCCATCCTGAAACGCTATTACTGAAACTGCTGCTAAGATCTGTAATTAGCAAATACTTGTATCTGCTGAGGGACTAGTTACACAAACTGTCACAAATACAGACAGCAAACAGGAGTGTTCTTAAGGATGTTTAAATAAATACGTGAGCATTGGGTAAACTTGACCTCTCAGAAGAAAAGCAATGGAATATAAAGCTTTACTCCAGAGGTCACAGTTCAAAATTGGCACAATTCAATAGCAACTGGAAGGTGTTGCCAAACCGAAGCTTTCATTTTCACCTACAGAAGCATGCTGATCCCACAGTGTAGAATTAAGTCTTTTACAATAGCATCTGATAGCTGCTTGATTGTTTTTAAGAGGCTGAACTATCTCAACACCAAGAATCTCCATCATCTAAGAGGATTTGATGCAACAAAGGCTCTGACATCCCCCAAGGAGAGGGACATTGAGTTTGAGACACATCAGTGGTGAAAAATGGAACTTTCAGTGGCTTGTGCTGCTGCTGAAAACTTTGTCTTTCAGTTCTATGAAGGTGACACGTTTCACGAGCACAGTGTTCAGATTTAACAAAATATAGAAAAACAGAAAAAACAACCCCAATTTTTAAACATGTAGATAATGTTTCCAAGGGATCCTTGAAGATCAAAGGCACAAGTCAGCTGGACCAGTTGTGCAGCACACTCAGTACAGGCTTCAAAGCTCAGAAAGCTAGAAGTTGCACAACTGGAAGTTAAATTTGATTTATTCAGCAGCATTGGACTGGGAGGGGCACAGCAGCTTCTCAGTATTTCACAATGGGGACTCTTCTTTATTCATCCTGCCTAATTATATACTGACACTGGAAAATTACATTATGAGGGCAGTAACTTCACTAAATAATTGTCACTCAAAGCCATTCTGCAATGCTTTGTGATGTCTTCCAAAGCAGGCTATTTGAAGACTGGAAACAGAGCTTCATGTCAGAACAATTGGTTCATATACAATTGTCTGAGACATTTCTTCAGCTTCACATTATAAAAGCAGCTCCAACACCTGTTGGCCTAAGACATCTCATGTGTGTTTCATTTATCTTTTTGGATCAGCCACTGGCAATCTGGCCCTGACACTAAAACTGAGATTATGAAAACTGGCCAGAGTTAAGAGCATTTGTGTTTGGCTTGGTTGGAATTAACAGAATGTTTTGCCTAAGAAACTAGATGAAAGTTGCATTTTAGGTCTCAAACACTTGGGTCTTATCTTGCAGTTTAACACTTGAACAGGACTAATGCACACTCGGTACACTGCTGGGAACATTGGGGTATGGGCTTCAAGAGCTGACCACATGATGCTCATGATTTACTGGTCAGATAGAAGAAGAACAGGAGGTTGGGTGGGTTCAAGCATCTGGGAAAACATGGGATTGAGGAATGGACACAAGTAGCCACTGAGGTCCCAAAGTCTATTAGGAATACAGCAATTAAATTAATTAACTAAGAAGTTTCAAGCTTTACATGTTAGAGAAAGACTCTGACCTAGCCAAATTTTCAAGGTTATCCATTATTAGATATTCTGATCTCTAGTATGAATGGATGAATGAACACAGAGTGAGAACCTTGAAATCTCACCTCTATGTCTGAATACTCTAATTTTTCAAGATCAGCCCTTAATATTGGAAAGCATCAGGCAAGACTTTAAAGAATAGAAGAGTCAACCACAACCTATCAAATCAATGAAAGAGACCTTTCACAGAATTGCATTTAACAGGCCTTGCCAGGCCTGGTTCTAGTTACACAGCCAGTCACTCTAACATTTGTGGTAGCAAACAGTAGATTATCTAGACATGCACTAGTATATACATCAACTACACTGTCAAAGCTACTTTGAAATGTGCTTTCAAGTGAAAGGAGAAGTAAAAATCCTGCACTTTCTCTTGCTTGACATACTGTCTGAGATGCTACTCCAGATTTGAAGGTGAAAAAAGAGTGTATCTGAGAAGTTTTGTGGACAAAACATAAGCATGGCCATTTAAAAGCAAACAAACAAGCAGCTGCCTTTTTCTAGTGCTCATTAGCTATTCAGTTATAGACTCCTCCAAAACAATACTGCACAGGTGAACACTGTTAACTTTGCTGACAGACACAGCAGGATGTATTTGTGTCTATATAAATAAAGTTTGTGTACAGGCATGCACACACACACTTTTTAAATAATCCTCGATGACTTTTAGAGTAAGATTTCCACATCCTAATCGTTGCCTCAAATGTTAAAATAAGCAAGCATATAACATTCTTACCAAAGCTGATATTCGCATTTTTCCCTCATGAAATCATCCTTTAAAGAAAACCTTTTCATCACATTCTCCACAGCACACCTGTTCCATTCTCCTTGGTCCCCATGACACACAATGATGCTCCAGCAATACTCTGGGGATGATGTGACAATATATTGGCATAGGTCCTTGAAAGAAAAAACAAAGTGGGGTAAGTGTAAATTCTGTTTACTTGAATGGGAAGATTAGCTCAGTAGTAGATCTTCTGGCTGTGCTGACTAATTGTGGTTTGCTCATCTGTGCGGATTTGCTAAGAAAGTTCCTAGTATGCACCATATATTGGAACTGCTTAACACCAAACATCAACTGAGATTATTCCAGTATGTTGTTTGATCCCATATGATCTCATGCAGACTAAATTCCGAGTGACTTCAAATGGAAGGTTGCCTCAATAGCACATTTCTGGCCAATACTTGTGCTCAAGCACAACTATAAAACATGGTAGAAATGAAGTTGCAAAGGTTAAA
The DNA here is from genome assembly GCF_000737465.1 of Haliaeetus leucocephalus. Classification (NCBI taxonomy): domain Eukaryota; kingdom Metazoa; phylum Chordata; class Aves; order Accipitriformes; family Accipitridae; genus Haliaeetus; species Haliaeetus leucocephalus. The sequence continues at coordinate 1,448,409 of NW_010972809.1, read as the reverse complement.
GAGGAAGACAATTCTATCAGCCTTTATTTGGTAACATTTTGGTTTTTCCCAAAAGATGAAAGTGGTTCCACAGATAAGAGAGAGAGAAAGAATAATCAAACCTGCAGACTAAAATATTTTACATACCCACACCTTTTTGAAGATAGCTTACTGATAGTCATTTCAACCATTGCCTTCTCTTTGAAATATTCCCTGGTTTAATTACTGAGAACAGAAAACTTCTGAATACCCTACATTAGGGGAATCACACCAAAATGCAGCTGCTTTATGGTCAGTTTTCCATTTCTATCATCTCTCTGAGCAGCTGTGCACAATGTTAGTGATTATGAGTTGTACCATTCATTCCCCAACAGGAAAAAGTGTGCCAGAAATTCTGCTACGTGTTTTGCTTGGCAAAAAACAGAAGTCCCTCTGGAAAAAGAAAAGGGAAGGAAAGTCGAAAGAAAAGAAGGTACCCGAGTCTGTTACATTTTTTTTTTGTCCTTGTTCAAAACAAATTTCCAAGTGCAAGCAGGTAAGAACAAGTCCTATGCAGTCCTAACTTTAAGACAGAACAATAGGAGGATTTAACTATGGCCATGAATTGTGTTATGGCATAACTATAACAAGCTGACAGACAACATTTCTGGTTAATTTTATTTTTTTCCCCCAATCTTCAAAATACTTTAACATTGGAGTAGAAATCAAAGAACACATGTTTTTCTATCAGACTTACAGTTTTGGAAAGATCTGAGGATTCATTTTAAGTTTTTGTCAGAGAATTTCAAACAAAGAAAACATTTTTGGACCACAGTGCCTAGCAATGAAACTACCTAGCGACAGATAATGGAAAAAATATCTTCTTTTTTAAATCAAAGTAAGGCAGTGATCATGTAACAGTTACTTATGCTACTTTTCATATTAATTGTAAAAATATTTCTCTAAAAACAGTCTGTAATTTCTTCTATTTCATTAAAGTCCAAATTTTCAGAAGATTTTGTGGAAAGAAAATTTTCACAGACACTATACCATCATTTGTGAGTTTACAAGTACCCTCTACTGCCTTCCTAAAGCCAATCACATCCCTTCAATTTAAAAATGCAGTAAGACCCCTATGGTGACAGGCATAGCATACAGCGATAGAGCCAATTCTTCCTTTATTTCATACGAAAAAATTTCCAATAGAAATTAAAGCTCCCTGTGTATAGCTCTCTGATGAAATACCCCACCAATGAACATACTTCTTCCAGCCAGCAACAATTTTAGATTAACTTATAGTCTATTATCTTTCATAAAGGTTTTTGTTTGCTTGATTTTACACTTCCATTCAAACACATGACATCAACAGGACAACAGATTTCAAACCTGCACATCTTGGATAACCTAGCCTGCCCTCATAGGATCTTTGCAGTAAAAAATTAATCTGTTCAATGGAGTCCACCTCTGCTGCTGTGGAAGGAGAATAAAGCCACCAGAGCCAGGCAGCAAATCCCATGGGTATGAGATTTGTACTTGACTTGTACTTGGATTCAAAGGAGCATTCACACAGGTTCAAAACAGGGCAACCGAAATGACAGCGTAAAGACACAATTAACTGCTGGCTGCCCCACAGAAAAAGCCTGACCAGCCTAAAGAATCAGAGGACTCAGTGTTTAGTCTTTTTAATTAGCTGTTTTTCCTCAGTACCCTTTTAATTATTTTTACATGGCACCCACTAGGGAGGCTGCATGGAATTCATTTTTCTTTAGGGAAGAGAGATCTTGGGGCCCCTGGCAGCATCCCTCTAGTTTGCTTTCTCCGAGACTGGTCTCTTTACTGGTAGAATCGGGCAGGACCATGGGACTTAATAAGCAGTTGGCCAGATGGTGCCTGTCCAAAGGTGTTGGCTTTGTAGACAACTGGAACTTCTCTTTGGGAATAAATCAGCGATACAGGAGAGCCAGGCTGCATTTCAATCAAGCACAAGCAGACAGACTATTAGCGGAGATAATTATCTTTGCTCCCCCCCCCAAACCAGTAGATGCAGGCCTGGGGAGTGAGAAACAAAGGATCCCCTGGGCTAAAAAGAACATTCTTCCAAACACTACAAGCAGAAAGCAGAAAGCTAAGTGTTATTTATTCAGAAGCTATCAATACTTATACCCCCCACTGCTAAGTTAATACCTGTGTAATAATGAAATGGCATGGAACAGTAAAAGCTTTTGATACTGTAACTTAAAGGCATACACTACTGGTCTTGTGTTAATGAGGCCACTCTTGTGGCCTTGTGACCATTATCAGAAGATACTTCAAGTGCTGATGATGCAGCCTTGGACCATAGCAGCAACTACGTTACTAGTGTCTCAAATGACTTGGTGTTTATGTTCCAATATAGAAAACATTTCAGTGCAGCTCAGGCCTGAAGGAGGGATCTACTGACACAGCCAAACATACAATGTCACTAATTTAACATCAGAAAAAATATCTACATGGCTACAAAAGAACATTTCTGCCAACAGAGTATCAAGTAAATAGGATAAGACCGAAGATTTTTCCCCTCAGAGAAAAATGACAGTTAAGATAGTAACTAGGAGTCCGAGTTTGTTTTCGTCTTTGACCACAGATATCACACTACCATGAACAAGTCACTTCTATAGCCCCTGCTCTACCTCTCAAAGGCATAACACAGGTTGTCTTAGTGTGGTGTCTTCAGGCTACAGACCTTAAGGATCCTGAGGAGTAACAATAATTGGAGCTACCAAGAAACTCAACAATAGTATGCTGATACAGAGTCAAAATAAGGACTTGCATGAACTTTCTTCACCCATTCCTTGAAACAATCTGGAACCAATTTGTTACTCCAGAAAGTTCCCTCTGCCTGTAAACACATGCCTTCTTTCAGAAAGCTTCCTTTTTAGGCAACACTAGGATGTCTTCCAGCTATCCCACTGACACCACTCCACAAAAGGTGTTTGCACTTGGAGAGATGATGGGCGAGTTCCCTCAGAGCAGCAGCCGTTGAATCCCACCACACATAAGCCTCTTCCCTCCATCCCATAGCATAACCATGTAAGCCTGCTATACTTCTATTGTTGTTAAGAAAATAGATCAATTAAATAATCCAAGGGTAGCATATTTGTTCCTCTTAAGTAGTGGGAAGCAATTAACTGCTCTTTACTATCTGAAAGGACTTCTGGAGTTGCAGGCTTCTGGGCAAGAGCAGGTTCTTTGAAAACAGACTACTCTGACAGCATCGAGGCTGACAGAGGAACACAATGGCTCTGATGCATTCCAAATTCACATTGTTCCCTGCTGCATCATGTATTTAGGTTCCCACATGCAGAGCCTAACTGCAGTGCACACATCTTTCCAGGAGAAGAAGAAGAAAAAAAAAGTAAAAAAAGTCTCTCTCCTCAAGTAACTTGGCAAACAGCTTCATTCCACAGAGTAAGTGCAAGGACTGAACTCCAGATTATTTATAAATCCTAATTTAAAAGGAATCTTTCTTTTTGCACAGTACTAGGCTAATATGAATAGCCTTTTCAGAATCTTCACTGAGGAGTGCAAACTGAAAGCTGCTTTGTAGTCCCCACATTTATACTTCTTAAAAAGCATCTCTCTCATCTAAGAAACTAGAGTGACACTATTTTCAGTTCAAGCTGTCTTCACTTGAATTTCTCATGCAAGATTCATACTAGGTAAACAATTAAATTATCAACATTGCATCATGTCCAAAACTGCTACCAGCTAGAATAGAGTTACAGAGAATGTTCCTACACTGAATGCAGAAAACATTTTCTGCAATGTCAAGCAAATCCTCCATGCAGATGACCTATGAATAGTACCATTTGTGAAAAGCACAAAACCAGAAAACCCACTAGCACACTTTTCTATGCTTTCATGCCCTGACACTTCTCTCATCATACTATCCCCTTTTCCCATCTGTGTAATGCCAATCACAGTATAAAAATTCAACTGTAGATTGATCCTTGGAGTCTACATAACAGCAGTTTTGCATGACTGCGTTAATTTCTAAGTTACAAATCTGTGATTTGTCTTCCTCCTTCCCAACTCTGACAAGTGGACATGTCATATGTTCATTAATGCCATTCGCTCCATTTAAAGATCCCATATAGATTTATCTGCTGTCTTTCTGTTTGCAATTATATCCCTAACACTCTACGGGCCATGGTCTTTAAATAAGAAAATTCAAGCACTAGAAAGAAAAAAAAAAATATCATGCAGAGAAAAGTATTAGATAAAAGACCCTGCAGCAAGACTTGTGTTTCTCAGCTTCTCATCACCTGCAGTTTTCTTTTCCTAACAATGCTTGAGTAACTCCTCAACTTAAACAGCAGTATAGATGCAGGCCTGCATCTTCATGTAATTAAGGTAATGCCTCCGCTTTGTTTATTCACTCTGCCATACCATACATACAAACAGCACAACAGGATAAATCTGCCCACCTTTGACATCTTCTGCATTATAGAATCATTGAATCAGACTCATTCAGGTGGGAAGGGAGCTCAAGAAGCCTCTAGTCCAACTACCTGCTCAAAAGGTCAGCTAGAATCAGACCAGCTTACAGCTTTATCCAGTTGAGCCTTGAAAACCTCCAGGGATGGAGGCTCCACATCCTTTCCAAGCAACCTATTCCACTTCCTGACTGTTCTCACAGGGAAAGGGATTTTCCTCAGAACCAGTCCATGCTGATGGTTCCCAACAACTTCCTCCTACACCTGTGCAGAGATGTGCTCCAAAAGGACTCCCTCCATGCTCTTCCCACAAAGCAGAGAGGCTGATGAGCCTGCAGTTCCCTTTATTGCACTTTCCACCTTTTCTGAAGATTGGTACATTTGCCTTTCTCCAGCCATTAGGGCTCTTCCCCAATCTCCATGACCATTCAAAGATGACAGAAATCAGCCTTGTATGAACATGAACCAGCTCCCTCAGCACCCTTGGATGCAGCCCATTTTGTCCCATTGACTTGCATGGGTCATGTTCTCTCAAGTAATCCCTGACTCGGTCCTTGTCTCCTAATGGGATTCCTTGTCCTTCTTGAAACCTTTCATTAAGCACAGAGACCTGTGAGGCCTCATTAGTGAAGACTGAGCCACAGGAGGCACAAGTACCTCAGGCTTACCTGTGCCCCTTGCCACTAATTCATCCACCCCACTCAGCAACAAGCCCACAATTTCCTTGTTCAATTTTTTTTTTGCTGAGTGACTGCGTGGTGCTTAGCTGCTGGCCAGCGTTAAACTACAACACTTTTCCAGCAGATTTCAGAGAGGTTCAGCCTGTGAGCTAGAGACTTCCTCAAGTTGTCTAAAGACTTTGTATGCTGCTTCATCATCAGCTGAGGATCTGTAACAAACTCCCATCAGGATGTGCCCCATACTGGCCTATCCCCTTATCATGACCCACAAGCTCTTGACTTGCCTGTCCTCTATCCCACAAAGAGTTTCATATATTCCAACTGCCCCTTCACTTAGAGGGAAACTCCCTCAATCCTCATCTTCCCATCTTTTCTGAAGAACCTGTATCTGTTCATTGCAGCACTCATCATGAAAGCTGTACCACCACATTGATGTTATTCCAAAAGTGTTATAGCTGCATGACCACACAACAGAGTTCTAGTTCCTCTTTTCACCCTGCATAAATATTGCTGAGATCACTCTCGTAACTGTCACCCTGTATCTTTTACTTCTTGGTCCTGTCCACCATTTCCTCGCTGTTTACAGCTCTCTTCACCAGGTTTTCCAGCCTGTTGGCAGAGATGCTCTTGCCCCACTTAGTTGGGTGGATCTCATCCTTTCCCAGCAGTCTTCAACCCTCAGAGGTTTCCATGACTGCAAAAGCCAAATCCCTCTCAAAGACCCCAGCTGCATAGCCAGGTGTTGACTCACAGGATCAACTCCTCCCCATGCCTTTTGCCTTCACAGGTGAAAACACATGGAGCCCCACACACTCCACCCTTGCCCCAGAGCCTTGTGGCCATTCTTGGTTCCCTCAGTGTCTCCCTGGCAGTATCACTGGTGTTCAGATGGATAAGCAGCAGGAGGTGACAGTCCAAAAGACAGACAAGCTTCAGCAGACCATCCGCAACATCCTGTGTCTAAGCATCTGGCAAGCAGCAAACCCCTAAGAGTTCAGGTCAGTATGGTAGATGGGTGCCTCCATCCCACACATGAGAGATTCTCCAACAGCTATTGCCCTCCTCTTTCCCTTTGTGCAGAAACATATTTGAAGCTCAGCTGTCTCTGACACCTCCCCTGAAGGGAGGTCACCTTCCTCCCCTATTTCCAGGGCACTGCACCTCTTCTGCGACTGCAGCATAAGCCTGCTGTGGATGCAGAATTTCAGGGCTTTGGAAGAGCATTCCAGAGTAGTGCAGAAGATAAGCAACCAATTAAATGAAAGAACTCTTTCCCTTAATACATGTTTTGTTTTAAAAAAAAACCAAAAAACAAAAAACAAAAACCAAAAACTTGATATATGTGTATAAGGAGCTCAAAGGATAAAAGTATTTACTCAATTAGAAGACAAAACATTTGCAGCTTCCAAGAGCACGCACAAATCTCACCCAGTGAGTAACTCTGCAAGAACAGTAATATAATATTCCCCCACCTGACCAAGTTTTAGCAACCACTGTTCAAGCCCCAACCTTTGTACACCCCTTTAGGAAAAGCATTCTCCCCATCTTGCAACAAGTCATAAACAATTCGTTTGTTACACCTCAACAGCCCCATTATCTTCAAAATGTGTGCTGGGTAATACCAGTATAATCATTTTTTCTGTAATGAATTTCCATTGGTAAAACAGACTAGAACAGAGCAAACACTTTGCTGATGGAAACGGGGAATGAACCCCACAGCTCACTCCGCCATGGTCACATTTAGTACTGAAGCTGCAGCCAAAACAGCAGTAGATACCTCACATTGCCACTACCACCGTTAACCATGACCAAAACGACATAGAAACAAATGATTAAAAATATGCAATTTTATACCAGACCACAGATGTTGGAATTTTATACCAGATCTGGTCATGTTCTTGACCAGAACTAATTTCCAGAAGTCTACGCATGAAACTTTTAACAGAACTATACTTTTACAGCCTTTACTTTGGACAATAATAACCACTATATTACCTCCCAATGATATTAAAGTATTCCTTATGCTTTCTGACTAGCCTTAGTGATCTGTGAAGACCAGATTTCGTCACAAGCTCCTCCATCAGACTGTGCAACTGTTAACAAGCTCTGCTAGATAAGCAATGCAATTTTAGCGTACTTCTTGGCTACATGTTATCCAAGGTATAGATGACATTTTTAGTGCAAAATAATTACATGCAATTGAGCCCTTATTTATACACCTATTCTTACGATCATTTAGTAGACAATATTAACTTAGATAGCATCGCTTTAATAGTTTTATATTCTACTTATACATCTAAAAATTGCATAGGTCCAAGGCAACTGAAATGGTCACAATAAACCAGCAAAATGGTCCAAAAGGTCAAACAAAGATCTGGTCTGAAACTGGAGGCCATATAAGACAATTATTGGCATGGCTTTTTGCAGCTAAAGCATGGACTAGAAGCATTCTGCTTATCTGTTTGTATATCAGTTTCAACCTGTACAGGAATATCAATTACTTTCCAAGGATAGCCTTCACCTTGTTGTTTCAAAAGTGAGGAGTGATAACAGCATATGTTGATTTCTTATCTTTCTCACAAAAACAGTCACAATTTAAAATAAACACTAACCTTGCATCTCACAGAGAAAAGGGCATTTATTTACCAGTATATTTGGAAGGTGTGGAACTCAATTTAATAACAGGTATATTAAATAACAAAGCTTTAGAAAATATATGTAATTAGATGACAACACAGTCATTTAAGCAGATATTTCTATTGAATCTTTGCTAGACTCCGTGCTTGTCACCAAATTAGGTATTGTCCCATGGTATGCATTATAAATGAGGTGATTCATTTCATGAGGTTTATAACCAGTGACTGGAATTATAATCAACAATATATATTAGTGTCTTCTAATATTTACAATATTTTGAAGCCTATTTTGATCTCATGCTAGTTTCATATGACAGTAACTCCCCTGTCTTTGTAGACTCCCGATTTATGCTGGGGTAGGTCAGAATAGAGGCTCTAATTTTATATGAAGCATTATGGGGCTCAAATATGTTTTTAAGGTACACACTGATGTCAGAATATTTGCATACTACAAGGCATTCTCCAAAACCAGAGAAGTTTTGGGTTTTGTTTTTAACTGGCTACCATCATTAACAAATTGCAATCCTTCCACTTAGCTAAAGCTGCAGGTCATTTACTCCCTTAACCCCCCCAGAAATAGCAAAGGAGTGAGACTATTTCTTTTCCTTTCTGAAGGTACATGTTGCAATACATACAGCAATCCTGGCTCTCTTCTGTAAGTTTGATAAAAAATTAGATGTATTTTCTTACATCTACCATTGAATCCTACCAAGGAGTTTCTCCATTTCTCTCAGCAGGAAATGTCCCCACCTGCAACAGCTGTAATTATTTAGAATGCATCACAGCAACTCTATCCCATAGGTACCTATAGGAGTTTTCTACCATACACATCAGGTGCATTCTCTTTTTACATGTCAAAGACACAGTAAAATTATATCTAAAGTTCCAGAAAAGTAACAAGAATGAACTTCTACAAAGTCTACATCCCTACAGAAACTTGGGGAAAAAAATGTCTCGTGCACCACATTCAGACATTGGGCTGCATCTAGAGTAATTGAAAAGCAGGGTTTCTTGTTCACAGAAAATGCCAGACTTCAGCATGAGCAAGACAAAAATCTGGAAGTATTAGCCTCTCTACAAACCAGAAATACGACTGAGTTTTTCGTTACATTGCCCAGTGAAGACTTCCTGCACTCTGCAGAGTCTCAGTGAAATTAAGCCTTGTTAATTTTCCTTCTCCTCAAATATCCGCTATTATATAAAATATTATTCTCAGCTTTCATGACACAGGCTCCTAATATCTACAGCTTTCAATCAGCCCCGTTACGCATACTGTCCCAGAATCCCTGACCTTGGGAACACTTTGCAGGTTTGCCATCCCTCAAATCCTGCCTCTCAGACTCCTGGACCTCCAAGCTCCATTCTATAGAGACAAGGCCAAGCCTATCTGAGAACCAATCCCATTTAGTTCCTGGCATGGGAGCAGAGAGTGTGGAAATTCTAATTGAGCTATCCAATCCAATAGCTCTGCAAAGGTTTGCCATCCCTAAGGAAGTCTGCTCAGCAGGTTTGCTGCACAGCTACAAAATCTAGAATCCTAACAAGCAGAGTGCCACAAGACTGATGCTGCAAGGCTTTCAAGATCCTCAGCTCGAAAGCAGAAGAGGTGGACAATTCTGACCTTAACACCACAAGAGTTCATGTCAACCCTATCTCAGGTCCTGCTGAACTGTAATCCCACTGATCTAAAAATGTTGCAAAGAGCATATTCCAGGCTTAAGAAGGTGATATTCTTCTGACCACATCCAATTTTGTCTGTTTATATCTAAATATTCGTCCACACTCAGCAGCATCATGTCTTAGTGTGACATTTTCTGCACATTGATCCTCTATGCTGAATAGCAGAGAGAAGGAAATAAACCTTTGCAAACAGGGAAAAGTTTTCTAACAAATAGCCACTAATTGAGCTGAGCTACATAAACTCTGTTCAACTCAGTTCCAGTCAAAGCTATCAAGTATAGGACTGATTATTACACACAGCTGGGAGACAAGGAACAAGAACAACATTCAAATGTTATTTGGGGATTATAATAAATCCAGCGTATGTCACCCATTAAATTAATTGATAGTGAATCATATTCTTGCTAAGATTGCCAATGCACATGTTATCGTGGAAGCTGGAAGTGGAGGGAACCATTCTAACCTCTGAAGAGTCCTTTGATTTGGTGGGATAATGTGATGGGTTGACCCTGGCTGAACGCCAGGTGCCCACCAAAGCCGTTCTATCACTCCCCCATCCTCAGCTGGACAGGGGAGAGAAAAATATAACAAAAAAGCTTGCGGGTCAAGATAAGGACAGGAGAGATCATTCACTAATTACCGTCACGGGCAAAACAGACTCAGCTTAGGGAAAATTAGCTCAATTTATTACAAATCAGCCAGAGTAAGGTAAATGAGAAATAAAACGAAATCTCAGAACACCTTCCCTCCACCCCTCCCTTCTTCCCGGGCACAACTTCACTCCCGGATTTCTCCACCAAGCCCCCCCAGCGGCACAATGGGGACAGGGATGGGGTTTACGGTCGTCACACATTATTTTCTGCCGCTTCACCTCCTCAGGGGGAGGGCTCATCACACTCTTCCCCTGCTCCAGCGTGGGGTCCCACCCACGGGAGACAGTCCTCCACAAACTTTCTCCAACGTGGGCCATTCCCATGGGCTGCAGTTCTTCACGAACTGCTCCAGCATGGGTCCTTTCCACGGTGTGCAGTCCTTCAGGAGCACACTGCTCCAGCGCGGGTCCCCCACGGGGTCACAAGTCCT
>NW_010972809.1:1415775-1437887 GCF_000737465.1 Haliaeetus leucocephalus | reverse complement strand
TGGTGTCCGCAGGCTTGTTTCTCTTACATGTTCTCACTCCTCTCTCTGGCGGCTGTTTTTCCCACTGTCCCAACTTTTTTTCCTTCTTAAAAATGTTATCACAGAGGTGTTACCACTATCACTGATTGGCTCGGCCTTGGCCGGCGGCGGGTCCGTCTTAGAGCCGGCTGGTATGGGCTCGCTCTCTCTCGAACACAGGGGAAGCTTCCAGCAGCTTCTTACAGGAGCCACCCCTGTAACCGCCCCCGCTACCAAAACCTTGCCACATAAAACCAATACAGATTAAAAAAAAAAAAAAAGCCTCACAAGTACAAAAAGGAAGTATAGCAGAACCATATGTACTCCAAGAAACCTGAAATGTTTATACTATTGCAATTAGTGATATCGTCTAGGCCACTGAAATATCGCATTGAAACATTTAGCTAGAGAAAGACATTGGTTGTGCTTCTCTTCTTGTTACCATAAGCATAAATCTAGAGTATTTCCACTGAAGTCAGAGTTTCTGCATAGCAGTGCCAAGAGAGCACAAGAGTACCACTATCTTACCAAAATTCTTTAACTTTTCCCGAGTTGGAAGCCATAGTTGAGAAATAAAAATAAAAAAGAGCATAATCACACAGTAGAAATCCATAATGATGTTAACATCCTATAATCAGAATATGAAGGGCAAGATTGAGCCAGCAACGAAGACACAAAGGTAGAAAAAACCCCATACTTACAATTACTACGAAGAAAGAGATCAACAAGACCAAAGCAGACATAAGCTTCTCATAAGCCACGAGCCAACTCAGAACACTCATTTCATACTCAGGGGCCAAGGTGAAGGAAGAATAAATATTTCTGCTTTTAAAGAAGGCTTTGCAGCAAACCCATGACCAGTCTGAAACAGGATGAATATGGAAAACACTGAAACTTCATACTTAAAACAAACACAGAAGGTCAGTTGATCAGAAAAACACAGAAGCTGTTAAGCCATAAGCCAAGTAAAACACCCTTTCCTCCAAGACAGAGATTTAGGGGGAAGGAGAGGAAAAAAAAAAAAAAAAGACTTGGTAGCTAGCTATTGTAAAAAGTGTACAGCAACATAAAACATTAAGATGTCTTAGCCTTAAAAAGAAGACTTTACAGCACAGTCACTGACATTCAGCAAAAGGAAAAAAAAAAGCATTTGACACTGTAGGGTCATAAATAAATTGCTGAGACGTCAACTAAGGTGGAGGCCTCTTTGAAGGATATGAAAAAGGCTGAAGACTATAGTCTAGTCACATCAAAACAAGGAAAATGAGTTTCCTAGAATATGGACCAATAAATGATAAGTGAAGCAAAGGCTATGGAGACATGAGCTGGAATCTTTCACGTGACTTGCAAACTTGGACAGAGATGCCAAAGGAAAGAAAAAGGATTTAATTCTTTGCTGACCAATACAATTGGGCAACTTTGGTGTCTCCTTGTTTGCTTTTCCTTGAAACCTCCCATCTCCAATTTGTATTATTTACCTTAACCCACACTGACATCTGTCAGCTGGGTTCTCAGAGCAATTTAACTTAACTGGTATATCCTCACTCAGCAGTCGTGCTCAAAAGGACACTACTGTTTTCCATGTTCCTCAGCTATTGCCCATGCACAAACACAGCTCGTCCCTTACCACATTCATATGTGGCTTCTATTGCACCATGCTTGATTCTCCAATACAGATTTCCAGGAAGCGATGCCACAATTGAGGAATCCAGACTCCCGGTGCAGTACAGTGCCACACTTTGCTCCCTTCAACAGACAGCGTCTTCTCTATGCATAGAGGGCTAGACCATCAATGCATGCCCTAGAACCTGTATTTTTGAAGCTTTATTAATCATCCCTTAAAACGGAAACAAACAGAAGCGTATTTAACAGCATCTGAAACACAAAGAGTAGCAAATTTCATAAGGTATGCAGAAGTCACAGAAATGCAGATGTTTTGCCTTACACAGCACGTAGGTTTGCGCAAAAAGAGCTACAGCATGAGTTAGTCTCAAAACGTATGTCTAAAGCAAGTTTGCTGGTTTCAGTAACTGGCAGACCCTATAAATGTGATTCTACTGTTGATGCCTGGAATTGAAAATACTAGCCAGCATAAGACTTATAGCCATAAGAACAGAGTATAGGAGAGGGGACTGGCATTCTGGTAAAGGTGTCTAATATGCAACCTCAAAGATTAGTAAGGGAGTCCAAGTCATGCCGTATAGTAAAATAGCATTCAGAAGCCTCCCATAAGCAAAACTGTAGACGGGGAACTACTTTTGACTGTACAAGAAGAGAGCTTCTCTTTAAACTTCTCTTACAAAACATCTTTTCTTCTGAAATTCCTTTCAAAATAGTCTTGGGGTGGTTAAGAATCCTCCTCAAGTCCCAGATGCAGAGAGTTAATATAGGAGAATTTCTCTTCAGCTGTTACAATAGAGCATATAAGGGCCCACGTAACATTTTCAACATTTCCATTGAACAGGAACCACTATCAGTCTGTATCTATTTCAGTGGGATGATTCTGCAAATAAGCCTGTGAATGTCTACCTCCACTCACATGAACAGAATCATAGAATCATTTAGGTTGGAAAAGACCTTTAAGATCATCGAGTTCAACTATCAACCGTGCCCACTAAACCATGTCCTGAAGTCCCTTGTCCATGTGGTTTTTGAATACCTCTAGGGATGGTGACTCAACCACTTCCCTGGGCAGCCTGTTCCAATGCCTGACAACCCTTTCAGTAAAGAAATGTTTCCTAATATCCAATCTAAACCTCCCCTGCAATGACTCGAGGCCATTTCCTCTTATCCTGTCTCCAGCCACCTGACAGAAGAGACCAGCACCCACCTCCCCACAGCCTCCTTTCAGGTAGTTGTAGAGAGCGATAAGGTCTCCCCTCAGCCTCCTCTTCTCCAGACTTAACAGCCTCAGCTCCCTCAGCCGCTCCTCCTAAGACTTGTTCTCTAGATCCTTCACCAGCTTTGTTGCCCTTCTCTGGACACGCTCCAGCACCTCCATGTCTTTCCTGTAGTGAGGGGCCCAAAACTGAACACAGTACTCGAGGTGTGGCCTCATCAGTGCTGAATACAGGGGGACGATCACCTCCCTGCTCCTGCTGGCCACATTATTTCTGATACAAGCCAGGATGCCATCGGCCTTCTTGACCACCTGGGCTCACTGCTGGCTCATATTCAGCCAGCTGTCAACCAGCACCCCCAGGTCTTTCTCTGCCAGGCAGCTTTCCAGCCACCCTTCTCCACGCCTGTAGCGCTGCATGGGGTTGGTGTGACCCAAATGCAGGACCCAGCACTTGGTGTTGTTGAACCTCATACAAGTGGCCTCGGCCCATCGATCCAGCCTGTGCAGATCCCTCTGTAGAGCCTTCCTACCCTGCAGCTGATCAACCCTCCCTCCCAACTTGGTGTTATCTGCAAACTCGCTGAGGGTGCACTCGATCTCCTCATCCACATCATTGATAAAGACATTAAACAGAACCGGCCCCAATACTGAGCCCTGGGGAACACCACTTGTGACCCGCTGCCAACTGGATTTAACTCCATTCACCACAACCCTCTGGGCTCGTCCATCCAGCCAGTTTTTAACCCAGCAAAGAGTACGCTTGTCTAAGACATGAGCCACCAGCTTCTCAAGGAGTATGCCGTGAGAGACAGTGTCAAAGGCCTTACTGAAGTCAAGGTAGATAACATCCACAGCCTTCTCCTCATCCACTAGGTGGGTCACCTGGTCATAGAAGGAGATCAGGTTGGTCAAGCAGGACCTGCCTTTTGTGAATCCATACTGGCTGGGCCTGATCCCCTGGTTGTCCTGCACATGCCATATAATAGTTACAGTGAAGTCCTGCAACACATGAAGGTATGTCTTTTTAAGCCATGCAGGGGAAATAGTCTTACTACAGCCACCATATTTACTTGCCTTGAGTCTTCTGAATAAAAGATGAGGCTGTATTGAGACATACCTTTTATAACTACATTCAGAGAACTGCCGCTTTGATCTAAGTCTCTCCCCATACAGTTCCCACTACTGGCATATCCAAGTTTCTCGCACACCAATGTCCTCATGATGTATGGAAACAGCACTGTCCCCTTTCCACATGGCAGACTCAGATGAGCTTTTCAAGGTGGTGGATCACAGCCAGCATTCTTCATCAGATACTCACTCTCCTCTGCAAAGGAGGCTCTTTCTGTTTTCTACAGCATCAGGAAAGGGTTTAACACAAACAGCATTTCTTAAGCTGGAGTGCCCTGTGCTCTCCCAGTTTCAAACATTCGGGTCACTCATCTCTCAGGTATTTGTGTATCCCCAGAAGAGGAGGGTTTCTGATTTTATTAGCCCACGCACAGGGTCCAGAGTTCATCAGCAGGTTTAGGACAAAACCATACATTTTTAAATGAAGGCCTGAACACTAATTCTGCTCTCACTAGAATCAAAGAAAAAAATCATTGATTTCACTGTGTTGCTGCCAGATTATACCCTTTCATTCTATTATCTGCCTCCTGTACCTAGAACTCTGCCAATCACATTTGATAGCATCTCTACAAAGTCGTGAGGGCTGCAGAGACTTTTCTACTGATTTTCAGATAGGCATTTGCAATGAACACAGACAATCAGCTATCCTTGAGTTCAGCCAGCTGAGCTCTCTGATATGAGTGAGGTATTGTATTGCTACCACCTGAAGCAAGGCTAGGGCCTGGAAAAGAGACTTCATGATTTTAACAGTTTCCAAAAATACTTTCAGAAATATTGTCATAGCTTCATATTTTACTACCGTAGTCTGAATTTGGAATAACCAGGAGTAATGGAATATCTACAAAATTACTGTATGCTAAATACCATGCTGACAATTATAGCATCTCCCTCACAAGAAGATTAACTTTCTAGAAATATCTAGATAATAATGGAAAATCATGTACATTTCAAAACCTAAGTAAACCCCAAATCAGTTATAAAAGACACATATTCCAATGCTTATCAGCTAGTATAAGGCTTTTTAAGTCTATGTTTATGGACTGCAGATTTAGAAGGTGTTTTATGTATCAAATACTGCCAAACATAAAAAAAATAATTTTTAGAAACACAATAAAAGGGAGCTTAACAGCTTCAAAACTAGAAGAACCAGGGGCTCTTCCCTTAAAAATTGTCTTTGTTACAACAGAAAAGGCTGTGCTACAGTATTAAAAAACAAATTCAGGTTTTGCAAACCAATATTTTATAACATTTATTACTTACCTTCTTTTTCATGTAATTAAAAGCTAGAGCATCTAAAATGCCTGTCATTCTGCTACTGTAGTGCTAAGGACTCCCATTTGTGCATAAAGGTCTGAACTCCACAGTTTTTGCACAACTACTCATCATCTTGACTGTATAGAACTTCTGCTGCAGTACAAAAAGCAGAACCTATCCCAGGAAATAACAGAAATTAAAATAAAACTAATTTAAGGAAACAACAGAGAGGAGAAACACAAAGGTGGTTAAAACATTGGTTTGCCCTTCACCATGTTTGGTGAACTGAGTTGCAGAGGTTTTTAATGAGGATTGATGACCAGCTGGGGTTAATGGCCCTCAGCTGCACCTCAGGCCATTAACTCCTCCCTATCAGTTATTAATCCCCAGGAAATGCCCTGTACCTCTCTCTTTATTGCTTAATCATAAGTAGCAAAAGATGATCAACCAGTCAAGATCCTGGCATGGTGTGAGTGTTCCTGTTCCTGCCTCTTCACACAGCATGTCTTATGCTGTAGAACAAACTATTTAGATATTACCACACCGAGGTCACAAAAGGATGAAGAAGCTTATGCTGTAGAACAAACTGTTTAGATATTACCACACTGAGGTCACAAAAGGATGAAGAAACACATGTGAACAGAGAGAAAATAAACATTTTGCCTGGTGACTGCATTTCATATTTCTTCTTTAGAATAAACATAATATTTACAGCTTGTATACTTTGTGGAATTATGCAAATCTGTTTGCAATCCCACTGCTATTAGACTACTGGGGGCTCTTTTCTTTGCAGTTCTAGAGCATATAATGGGGCTAGTGTTCTTATTACTGCTGTTTTTAAAGCAAGAAAGCACCAAGCAGATGTTATAACATATAGCCTGAGAAGTAAAAGCACTGTGGTCAACCTAAAACACTGCACCCAAGAGGCACGTGGAAGCACAGAATCACAAGGCTGGAACCCTGCACTTTCCTTTCAAACACCAGAGCTCAAAGGAGAGTCAGTCCACCCCTACCCCTGATTTTCCCCACCCAGTGAAACAGCTAGTTTGGCCCAGTCTAAAGCCCATATGTAAGCACAGGATGATCAGAGAGTCAGTGCATGGAGCTAATATAAGAGTAAGAACACAACACTTATGTTTTAATTTTGTTGCAGAGAAAGACTGTACTGGAAATTGGTTTGGCTGAAGAAGGGAAGTGGCATTTGTATGATACAGCATCCTACAGACAAAAGTTATTCCATCATATGTTCACTGCAGAATATAAATTTCTGAGAACGTGACTATTGATCAGGACATACCTAAGTAACATACTTTAATTCATACCTACTGAGTTCACCCACTCTGAAAGATGACATACAAATACACTAATAAGCAATCCGAAGATCATCTATCTTGACTGCATCTTCAGTGAGTGTCATTTTACATCAGTCTGACAGAAACAGGAAAAAGGGATTACTTTTCCATTTCCAGTATATTTGGACTGCCCATGTCATGAGGCTTGTGGGGCACTGACATTTTTTAAATGGATCAATAAATTATGTCCTCATGTCTTTGTGAAAACTCTTACAGGTAAAAGAAATTATAACTTCCACCCCATGAACAATCCTGTTCATTTCAATGGGAACATCAGTGTCAATAAGAGCTTGAAAAATTCCAGTCTTTAGGGGATAGACAGTACCTCAATCCCCAAAGGCTACAAGACGCTGATTACTATTATTCTCTTTAAAGAGAATAATTCTCTTTAAAGACAATTTATTCTTTAAAGAGAATAAGATCACATTGAGCTTCAGACCAAAATGTAGATGCTTTCAGGTCACATTTACCAATGATCCATGGTGATATAAATTAAATCAATTACATCTTTTATTTGTATACCAATCACAAGTTAAATAAATGTTCTGCTGCCCTACTTAAATGTAATTATCTATAAACACACACAATACTTTTTGTGCTCCTTCTTCTGACAATGTCATGTTTTTCTTAATTACAGGCAGGACGCATTTTGAACATTCAGTAGAATAACCCCCATTTAGAAAGTTAGATCTAAATATCAACATTTGCTCAATGAAAGTTCTCCCAAAAGAACTTGCTGTCAAAATTAGCAGAAGAATCAAGAAAAAGGTTGTAAAAAGAGGTAGTATATTTAATTTCAGAGCAGCTTGTTTAGGTCTTTACACCACCTCAGCTGTAACAACATTTTCATCAACTTCAGTAGGCTTTGGATCAGGCTCTGAGTTGGAATGGAAGTTGATGATAATAGTAGGAGTGCACTAACTGATGCCAAAGGGTTTTGAATTGGTCCATTATTATGAAAGCTGTTTACAAAGAATGAATAAGTAATCCACACTGTGCTATATACACTACCTCTCTACTCAGAATAATTAGGCTAGTGTGGCTTACTGACTCACTGTTTTTACCATTTGCATAGCCACTTGATGTCTTGGTGAACATTTTCTGAAACAAATTTTAAAATATTTTTAAATTTGAAAATCCAAAGATTTTTATTTATTTATTATATTTATTTATTTATTATAATTTTTTTTATTAAAAAAACCTGTCTTCCTCCTACACTAGTTTCTTTTAACCTAACAGTCAAGCTAATCCTGATGGAACATCTTTACATCAACTGCTCATGTTTTACAGAATGTTTTTTCCCCTAATTAATTGAATCATATACATCATAGTCACATTTATTAAATGTTGTTAATTATTAGGTACATTCTCACACATAAGACTTTAAAGATTTGTTTAATGTCATATCTATATATGGTAGACAAATCATTATATTCATTAAAGTTACTCATTTAATTCCTTTGCTTGGCAGTAGGAGACTGAACTATGAATACATGCTTCAGTTCACTTTAATACTAAAAGCACACATTGCAAGTAGCAATAAGTGTACGTTTTTAAGGATCACTTGTGAAATGTGCTGGACTTACAATGTCAGATTCTGAACACTTCTGTTCCTATAAAAGATTTACAGAATGTAAGAGACTCCTACCCAGCTATTGTGCTTGCCTCTTAGAATGGGGATTAAATAAGCAGTTATATCCACCTTAGCTTTTGCACTGCATTTTTTGTAAAATACATACTTCAACTCAACTGATCATCAGAATGGGCTTCTGCAGAGACTGATGACTAAAATTGCTTGGTTTATGTTATTTAATAGTGGTTCACAATGGTCTCTCCTGTCCTTAAAGGATATAAATACATTATGAAAACATTGCTACTGAGTAACAACTATCATATAAACAAGTTTATTTTCATGTCATTATAATGATCATACACACTCATGAGCGAATTGTTCATGCAGACATCTATCAAACATATAATAGATGGTGATCACAAACCACTGCATATGGTCTTTCAGAAACCTGTCTTGAGGGGGTTTTAGTCACTAGCATTCATAATTCACAAACCAGCCAACCTAGGAATTCAAGTTAGCAGCTGAAAGAGAATAAGTTCTAGAAGATAAGTCTGCTTGTAGTTCCTGGGAAAAGATGGACACAGGGGCGGTTCAGCCCACAAAGATCTTTGGACAATGGTCTGTATGCTTGGGAATGGATCCTAACGCCCAGTTTCAGGTGCTGTCTTATCCCATGTTCCAACTCTGTATCGGGTCGAAATCAGGCAAGCGTGATCTCTTCTCCCATTCTGCCCTAATTACTACAAGAAGGAAGCCTGACCTTCTTGGCCAGAGAGGCACCACAATATGCTTCAACTAGATCCCCAATTGGGGCAAATCAGACTTATGGCTTGGACACGTGCCACACCATATACTGTGAGGTCAGTTAGATGCAGCCTTTCTCCTTAAAAGTACAGCCCATAGATAACATGCTTCTAAATTAGATCCCTTAGGTAAATGCTTGCAACTGGTTGGGATGAATCCAGTCTTAATAGCTATGTTGTTAATATAGTTGCTTATTAATAGCAAAGATTAAGACATATTCATCACTAATTCTATGAAATACAAACATTAACTTTGGTATAATCTAACATGTTTCTATCATTCTACAGATGACAGCGACAAAACAGAACAAAATACAACAGTAATATAAAGCAGCACTATAAAAAAGATGTATTTTCAACTACAAAACTCGCATGCATTTTTAACACTACAAATATGGATCTATATTCAATTGTTTAGAACCCAGCTTGCATTTTGAACATAAATTTGCTTCGCCTTACTCATGGGGAGAAGGAAGAAATCTAATCAAATTCTACTGAGTGTTTTCTCTGCTATAATTTAGTGGTAAAACTGGCAGGCTGCCTAACCACGTCAAAAAGGGATACATTTGAAATGCTGTAACTATAAAATAACAAGGAAGCTTTTAGCCACATTCATGTAGTGGAGACTATGAAAATGTTTACTTGTAATGTGGTTAGCATATGAAAAGATTAATCTAACAGGAAAATACATTTTAAAGTTGTGAAATTGTCTTGCTTGATGTATAAATATTTTATGTAAATAAAAGCGGATTTGAGATTCATATAACATTTATATATTTTTAAAACTACAGGCATAGCAACTGACTCTGCAAAACATTTTTCAGTAATACTCTCACTCTGCTATCTACACTAACGCCTTTATTTGTTTATATTAGCTTTTAGCCTAATGAAGATGGCGCCGGTGGTTCTGTCTGGCTAAGCTGCTGACAGGACACCATCAACTTCTATGGAAGGCATCGCAGGGAGAGAGCAGGCGGTTTTTCAGCTCAGTGACTCTGATTGCAGGCTACGGTGAAAGAAAATTGATGCCAATGGCAGGAATAAGGAAAGGTGACTTTTCCTCAAGACTGTGACTGAAGAAGTTTGAGAAAATTGGGGTGACATATAGGGATGTTGTTCTAAGTACTTTGAATGTCTGAGCTCATTTCCTCAAGTTGTTTTCTTTTTGCCACTTTCTTCATTAAGTGTGTCACTGGAACATAAAAGTCATCTTATATTCTTGAAGAGTTGGAGACAGCTTCCAAATTACATGCCAGAGAGTGGTAAAGGGGTCTAAACATAAATGAAAAGTCAGGCATTCTTTTTCAGTTCTCATCCAGCTTAATTTGAGCTTATTTTTATTATTTTTGTTATTTGGGATAATTAACAAATTGTCCCCCATTCAAGAAACAAAACAGAATGGCCTGGCAGACTAATGTCCAACTAACAATAGCAAGTAATTTTCATAAGATGCAGACAGCTGCTACCACAACCATTACTTCTGCAATATAAGGGTGGAATTACTTTGTGGAAGAACCAACACTTTCTACCAAATTAAAAAGCATTTTCAAAAGTTGTGGCAGGCAATGAATATCTGAGTCAAGACTCAAAGCAAAGACCAACAATTTTACTGCTTTGGTGGCTCAAATTCACAAGTTTGTAGAGAACAGAAGCGCATTCATTAAAGAATCTACAAAATGATGCTTATTTTTTTTGGAAGCCAGATAGCATTAAAACCCAACTGAAGAACAAAATAGTCTACATCTGGGTATTGGGGAATGTGATGAGTTGCTGCATCTCAAATCATAATCATGGCATTAGAATTTTTTTTATTAACTGTTGTTAAAAAAAGAAAACTTCTGTGATCCATATAGGTGTTTGATATACTTGTGGATTTAAAAAAGACTCATTCTAACTTAACATCATAGTATAAATTATTTCTCTGTGGTTAATCTAAATAAAACTGAAAGTGACAAATACAGTGAAGTCTATACAGTGATAAATACAGTGAAGTCTATGGATTCGTGTCACCAAGTTAATCAAATCAAAGGCATTACATTCAAATTGAAATATATTTTCCTGGATGGCAGCATAGCCAAGTTGACATAGTGCAAATTTGTGGATCATTCTGCCATTATAAATGCTTGTGAATTTTGGGGGCAGGGGAGAGGGCTGGTGGGTTGATGCTAATACACACAAAGAACTGGATGATTCAAGCACTTTTACAAACCTAACCTTGGACTATCAGCCTGACCTCTCTCCTAAGGCACAATCAGAAGCATTCTGCGTCAGGTTCCCAATTTTTTTAAACGCATATATGTGAGCCAGTACTGAACTCCAATGGGATGCCTCTTAAACTCAGGTCATGACCTGCCACATAGTACTCTCAAAATCTCTCCTAAGCAGTAAGCATGGGTTCCAGCTGGGATACAGAAGGTGTACCCTGAGAAAGATCCAGCAAATAGCATCAAACAGCAAACTTCAAAATCTCTTGAAGATTCCTACAATAATTTTACCAAAAGGCATACTGTACACAGAATAGATGCTTATGGGGTGGAGCTTAACACTTGAAGCAGCAAGAGATTAACACCAACACTTTCACCCATTATACACAATCTGAAAGCGGGGAGTGGGGGTGGGGAGGGAACCACCTAAACAACCCAATTCCCAAGTATAGATCCGCATCAGTCAAACCAAAGATTGTTTTGTTATTAATCAGAATAAGAGAATCAAAAATGAAGTAATTTCTTTCTTTTAAATATCAAATGCATTGAAGCAGCAGTAATTTATTTTTATGTCATTATTTCTTTTGATACTATGCAAAATACCATTTCTAAATGCTGGTTTTCTAAAAACATAACCATTAGGATAGTTGTTACATATTTAATTTCATGCTCCACTCAGCATAAAGCAGTTGAGAGACTGCCAGCCAGAGCAAATTAAGTAACTGGTTAGATAATTTCCTGCTTAATTGAAAGCAGGTAGTTTTTAAAAGTAATAATTGATTTTGTTTCTAATGATTGTGTAGCTATTTCTTCCTTTTTCTATTCCTGTTATTAAACAAGACTGCACTAAACCTTTGTACACTGCTAATAACAGGCACAGGAAGAAAAGAACTGGAGAATACTGTTTATTTCATATTTTAGATTCCAATTGCAGTAAAAAAAAGCCAGCGGAATGGCATATGAACATTGGTCCTCCACTTCAAGATCATTACTTCAAGATCTAATCCAGGTCAAAAGTTCTTACCTTCATGCTCTAGAAGCATCAATCATCCTAGCAGACAATAACTGACCTCACAAAAAAAAAAAAAAAAAAAAAAAAGGAATTCTGGAATTACTTCTTTCCTTTTACTTTTAGGAAGGGTCACTCCAAAAGAAAGCTGTGATGCCTAAAGACAACAGATGAAGAAATCTTTGACTGACACTGTTATATGATTTGGTAAAAAAGGACTTAATTCTCCATGACTGTTGAAAAAGCACCTGTCACAAGCAGTTAATTCACTTGAAAATTATATTTAAAAACAAAAGAATAATTGTTCTATTAAAGTGTTTGAAAAAAAAATTACATTTTCTGATCTTAAGAAAAAATTAAGATGAGTGTGTCCATCTTTTTTTCTTCAACTTCTTTGAGAATTAACAAAAGGGAAAGTGCATTACACATGTGTAGAAACTATTCCTGCAAGCTTTGTATTACAATCCCATGTTTTGACAAGTTAATATAAGAAACAGTCAAATCCTACTGTGACTCATTTTAGACTCTATCCTCATAACTGTTGAGCAACTGACTGTTTCCCTTCCACAGGTGCATATATATAAGCAATCATTCCCCGAAGTGAGTGATACAAAACAACCTGGAGTCTAAAATCAGCGATACATCTGTATAAAAATCAGAAGCTATAGCATCAAATATACATATACACATAGTAGATTTATAACCACCACAAAATGTTGAGATGATTCTCCCAATGAAAAATCATTGCTGATTTCAGGCTGGTAGGTTTTCCCATATTGTTATTACTGATTAGTGCGCTTAGACACTTAAGACCTTCACCAGGTAGAGTGAGCAAGAGTTCTGCAGCTTGTCAGTAGCTTGATCCATGCATTACTGAAAGTATTATGTGCAGTTCTAAGTATTTAAATCTGGTATTTAGTATACAAATCCCGCTCCTGAATTTACAATCTTACATGCAATGATTTAAAGAAAAATGCTGTATCCTTGCAGAACATAATAAAGTGGTATGAGATTTGGGGTTATCTTCTTTAGTCTGTGCTAAGAAAGTACAGTCACTGGCATTTGCTAGTATGTCAAATGACAAGAGTTTTTTTGGTTTATCCACACTGACAAATCTCTAAAGCAGTTAATAATCTTAACAGCAACACTATGATTTTTTTTCTGAAAATCATGGCTGCTAACCATAATGAATTCTCCTTTTATTTAAAGGTCATCAATACAGTACTTAGAGTTTGCCTATTCATACACAATGACACTAAATCACACCTGTATTCTTGATAATGCTCCCCCCTTTTTTACATGTAAGTACATACATACAAACAGAGCTTAAACGTATTGACATGTAGACATCTATGTATGCACCTCAATCTGTAATAGTGTGGTCTAGAATGGTTGGGGAGGGAGGTTAATGAGTTCAAAATGGGTATTTTATTCAAAGAAGAAAAAATATGAATAAGCCATGCAGTTTGTCCCAAGCAAGTACCTGAAGAACACCATGTCATCATGTACTGCTTTTGTAACATAATCATCACAGGGGCAAAACATCTCTAAAACTTCCAGAGTTTCTCTACTGATTAGTAGTGCTTCTCATATCTCACCGCTTCTGAAACTAAATGCTATCAGGGCTGAATTCCTATCAGTTCAAGTTTTCAGTTCTCAGAGTGAAAGAAATTAAACCCAGCACACACAAAAATACTGCAAATCCTGACATTAAGTAGTATGTCTCATGCAATGATGTCACACATTTCATGTTTACTGTTATAGTCATTTTCAGATCAGCAACAGGATAAGGGCTGATTTACAACCTCCCCTTCCAATATTTATAGCATTTCATAGTCCTCCTTTTGTCTCCTTAGAGATCAAAGAAAATGACCATTAAAACCGCAAATTGTTAGGCTGTCCATCACAGACCTTAGGCCAGGGTCATTTACTGATCAAACTTGTACAAACAGAAGTTGTGGGAAAGGAAGAGAGAAAAAGAGGAAAAACCAGAAGTATGATGTGGATATGTGAAAGCTGGAGGTAGAAGAGGGGGAAATGCTTTACTTCATAATATACAAATGAATACTTTATGAATGGTCACTCCAGTAAAAAGCTGTGATGCCTAAGGACAGTGGAAAAAACTTCTGGCAGACATTTCTCCTCCCCCCCCCTCCAAAGGACTTAATTCTTTATACTTATCCAAATATCCCTCACTTAGCAGGCATCCAAATTCTGCCTGAAGTTATTAAGAATTTATACCAAGTGACTTGGTCTTGTTGGACCAGTGGGCAAAAGCTAGCCAATGCTAAAAAGGATCAAAGATGCACGATAAATATTTTCAGTGTGTGACTGCACTTTTACTATACTATATATACACAAGTACAGTGTAACTATACATATATGTAACTCATACAAATACACTCCACTCATGTTTAGATTCTGCAGTCTGAAAGAATGCAAATAGAGTACTAAATGCATGCTTTACTTCTGATACCTTCACCAGTCCTTCCACTGTTGAAGACAGTGGATGTTTTGCTGTTCGGACAGACTTCAGAGCACTACATTGAATAATGACCATAGGTCACAACTACATGAGCTGTAGTTGACCACAACAACTACATGAGCTATTTTTAAAATAACCCCTAATTGACCCTAACTTACAGGTTCTCAGTTTTCCACTAAACTTGTGCCAAGAGCTCATGGCCAATTAATCTGTAAATATCATCTTATGAGTAAATCTAATTTCTGAATTACTTTCTGTAAGCGCTTAAGTGCAGCTATCTCCCCCCCCAAGCTTTAGAAAGAAAGGGGGTCATTAAAGATTACAAATTTATAGCTATAGATTAAGATCTAATAAATTATAATGATACTGAGTAGAAACTCAAAACATTCATAATTATAAGAAAAGGTTAACTGATCTAAAATACATGGATGAGCACTGTGAAATCTGTTCTGTGGAACAGAAACAATACTGCATAACCAAACAGGTAAAAAGTTTTGGGGGAAATGGGAGACAAATAGCATAAACTGTTGTCCTTCAGAAGTATATTTATGTATGTGCAGACACACAAATTCCAAGTTCTATCTCTGCAGTTTCAAACGTCAGTTAATTAGCTCCTAAGAAGGCTGGGCTATAAGAGCAAGAGTTTCGAGACAAAAGCATAGTTCTAAGCTTGTCTTATCCATATGACCTCAACCAGAATTTTACCAACAACTGAAGAAAGAATTCTGTCAAGTTCTTCGGAAATACAAAGTCATAGCAGCAAAGAACGATCTCTCCTTTATCAAAAAAGGTATTTGAAGAGGGCAGCCTGGCCAACAGAAAGTCTTTAACAGATCAAGGTAAATTACAACTCCTAGGAAAGAGAATAAACCTCTGTTCTTGCTCCAGCCTTAAGAACAAACTAGCTTGGAGAAGTCTGCACAAAAGCTAGGGTAAAGGTTGAGATGCCTCTTGGAACACACCATGCTTAGTCTTATCTTCTTCTGAGAGTTTATAGTTCTGATCAGGTGACCCTCTGTATCATCTAGACTTATCTGTTAGTCAACCTGGAATCACAGCTGCCACATCTGAAAGGAAGATAGAGAAGGATAATACTGCTGATTTTCTATAGAAACTATGGCCAAATCAAACAAACTTCTTTAAAATGTTAACTACAGTTTTTAGTCTAATAGCTAGAAAAATAAATCTTAACTTTGGACAGTTAAAAACTTCATGAAAATCCAGAGAAAGTTCCACACGAAGGCTCTGATCTTACAAGTTGACTTGTGTGCAACGTCATATTTAAGGATAAATCAATTTAAAATTAAGCAGTATGGGTAGACCTACTTTCTCAACGGTTATTAATCTCAAACCATCTGCCCTAACCACCTTATGAATCTGTCCCCCACAGGAAAGGAGAAAGGGGGGGGGTGGGGGGGGAAGGAGGGCAAGGAGAAAAATACATCAGAGAAGCCATGAACTCCAGCACAGCATTCATCATACATTAAGGTAACCAGCTACACAGTTTTCACTTTAGTATTTTAAATCTGCACTAGAAACGGTAGTTCCTAGGAAAAAATAGGGCAACACGGATTGGCCAAACAGACAAAAAGTCTGTGTATATACTGTTAGATCCCTGAGGGCTTAAAGAAAAGTAACTTTTATCCCCTGAAGGCAGAACAGAAATGTTCATAAAAACCCAAACACACACACAACTACTGAATAAAATATAGCTGTACTATGAAAAATTTGTCTATTCTCCCTCCTCTCTCAAATAGCAACACTGCTAATGGTCTCAGCATTTAAGCGTCCCATTGGCAGGAGTAGCTATGACTCCCTTAAGACAGGACCTATGGTGACTAGCTAGGCTCTGCTGCAGAGGCTACACTGCTTCATGGTCCCACAGGATGCCCTTCAAGGTAACCAAGTTAGCCTCTGCCCCAGTGTTATACGGAGTTCCTCCCTATCAGCTGGCTTCACTGACCACTCAATAGTTTTCTCTTAGGTGAAATGAAATTTTGGCAATCTGTCATATGGATGAGTGCCCAGAGGTGCTGTTGGGCAGAGTCAGGCAGGTGTCCAGCAGACAGCTTGCCTGGCTTTTGTCTACCCCTACTTTATGTACCACACCGATGGTTTTTATGGACTTGTGCTGCCGTGCAGTGTTTGAGGGTACCATATGCCGTGACAGACCAGAGGAAGAGGAAATGGATCTTGCAGGACTGAGTTTCTAACTCAGAATGCATTGAACTCTTATCCTTCCTCCAGGACTGACTGTTTGGCCAGGTTACAGGCAGCAGTTTCCTCTCTCCTCAACCTTGGCCAGTACTTTCACATTGCCATTGACCCCTATCTCGGCCACCAGGGTGGGAACTTCCAGACAATAGTGCTCCAGTTGTTGACGGTCCTGAACAGGAATCCATCACCAGACGGAACCTTCAGCTGGTAGTGCTCCGATTGTGAACATCCTGGGTGGGATTCTGTTGCTGGGGGAACCTCCAGCTGGTTGTGCTCCAGAGGTGAAGGTCCCAGACAGATACCCAACACATCCACGGTGCGCTAACTGGATAGGAAGAATGTCGGGAGTGGTGGAACATACAAAGACCCAGCAGAAGAAAGTGGCTTGGCTCTTCCTCTGAAAAGCCCTATTAACATCGTTAGCCATCTTCCATAATTTGCAAGCCACATGGACTATTACTAGCTTTGACTGTATATAAACTGTATCTGCAGGGTTGTTCATGACATGGGGAAAATGACGCTTATGCAAACCCTGTAGGAAGGACAGTAGGTAGGACATGAAAAGGGAACTCTGTAGCTGTGATGTGTCATCTCAACCCGCTGACATTAATGTACCAGCTTTAGTTAGGTGGACAGGCCACCTTATCTAAAAGGAACACAAAAATTATATGTGTTCAATAAATAGACTGGAATTTCAAGGTTAGAATGCTTAGTTTCCTGTTGCTGTTCATTCCAGAAAAATGTACATTATTTAGTAATTGGATTTTTCCACAATTAATTCATTTAAATTACATTATTAGTAATCAAATTTGGGGGGGTGTGTGGATATTTTATGTGTCCATAGGTGCACACATCACACAAAACCCCATTTTTTCACACAGTTAACACAGCCCATAAAGTTAATATGAACCCTCTCATGACCAAGCCCACTTGTTGGGCAACAATAGGGATGCAATGACACTTCATAAAAATGTGCTATTTTTCATTTCTTATCCCATTTTAAAGCCTGGAATATAACTCTCATCCCTGGGTCTCCTTTCATCTCCTTACTCACAATCAACAATAGAGAGAGATCTAAAATCCCACCCATTTCATAGATTCTCTCTAGCACTACCCTTTCATTAAGACCACCTCACAAAACAGTGTTCATATAGACTATGTGAAGCCAAACACGAGAGTTCTATGCTTGTTGCGCTGCGTACAACTGTCCCAAATTACTAACTGCACATCTGACAAGCAAATTTCTTTTGCATCCTGAAAAATCTGAAGCAACTATATTTTGCATAAACCATGGTAAGAGACTCTGAACGGACACTATTGTGTCTTCCACAAAAAGGCAGATCCCGCGCTACCCTACAGGTGACATGAGTCTCAGACAGAGACTGAAATAGTCCCCAAGATATACTAGGGAAGAGGCTTGAACAGGCTACTTGGTTTGTCAGTAGGCCTGCACTGGGAAGCACAGCCAAGTCCTCAACTCATGCACCTTGCGGAGAGAGTTATGTTTTCTCTGTGAACACGCCACTGGAGCTTCTTCCTCCATACTATAGCTCATAGCATAGGCTGCCTGAAAATACATCCTTTAGCCCTCTACCTTCTTCAATGGACATTGAGGGCTCATGATAATCTATCCCCACAAAAACCAATAGTAACTTTTGACTTACTGGCACCCAGCATTCCTTAGCCTCTAAGCAAAAACAAAGAGAAAAAAAATGGTTCAGAATAAGACAGCATGTTTGAATATATTCCAGCTATCAGAAGCAAGAGCCATGAAGCCCCAATAATGCAAACAAACTCCAAAGATGAAAAGAAATTTCTGAGTCTTAGACAGCTGTCACTGATGTACCCAGGTAAGCATTTTGCAGTACTGACAAAGGAAGTGTATCAAAGACTGTTTACAAATCAATAAACAGTTTCTAGCACATGAAAAGCTTTCAATATAATGATTTATTTTATTTTTACACTAAGAGATTCTTTCCTTCTTGGATAAAGCACATTCTATAGAGGCAACAGAATACTGCACTTCCCATATTTCTTTATCAAGCCGCTGCCACCATCACAATGTACGGCTAGTCCTGTTTTGGAAAATAGGAATTGTTTGTTTGTATTTCAAACGGATGAGAAAAGCATAAAAAGCTTTGAATGTGTCTCATAGGCATGTTGGCCCACACTGCTTTACCAAAAGAAGTCCTCCAAGTTCAAAACTAACTGCCAAGGCTGCATACATGACATTTGCTATTTCAGTTCCTATGGGAGGGTCCAGAGAAGATCCTTATGGGTAAGGAATAATGCTAGACAATCTCTAGCCAAAGATTTCAGAGAATGTTTTAGGCTTTACTTTTTGGAAGTACTGACAGTGGCCCTGGTCCAGTAAAGCTCCAAAGAACATAATTTAAACACTTTGCTAGATCAGAACTGTAGCATGCAATGGAAGAGAGCACAAATATCTATTACAAACACTGAAAGAGGGAACACACAAGCACGGTTAAAGCTTAGTACTACAGTCAGTTTTTCCTACAGTAAATTGCAGGTTCCCATGGATCTGCTCCCTTGCCCATAAGAAAAAATAACGGCAAAGTGTCAGGGTATGGACCTAGACTTAAACACAACCCCGTTGTGCTACCAAGTCTCTCTATAAACTTTCCTCTTAATGCTTTTAGTAATATTTTCTGCCCAATCACATTTTAGCTTATGCATCTACACATACAACACCAGACAAAGTCAATCTGCAGCTATACCACAGGTGATGAGTTGTAGATCAAGAATGCTGAAGCAACAGAGGCACCAGGGTGAGCTCCATGCAGAGCCAATTCAGGTCTGACTGAGTTCATTAGCTCAGGCTGAATCCCAGACCACTGCAGATTCACAGCCATACAAGTACTTCCATGCAGCATGGAATATGAATACATGTTGTAGAGCTTGCCCGGTTATCCCTATGCTGCGCTCCCAGGAGACCGAGGCAGTGAAGTCCAGATGGATTTGAGCGGCTCTGGGATGGAGTTGGTGCTATTAACCCCAGACTGAACTCAATCTGAGCCCTTGTTTGGGCACAGCACAAATCCAGCCTGGATCCAGGACTGTAGCTGAGCTCAACTCTGTGCACTGTGGGGCACAGCGCACAGGCTCCAAATGGTGCTGTACTATTCGGGCTGCATCAGTACCTCCAGTTCAGCACCAAGCACGCTGATGCAGGGTCAGGCCTCTGTGTGGACACTGGCTGTGCTGGGTTCCTCAGCACTCCTGATAACAGGAACACAGTGTAGACACACCCGAACAGGCACAGATCTGGTTCAGCAAGACTTAAGGCTTCAGTTCTATAGGGTAAGAAAGCAGCTGGACTGCATCCAGGCTCATGCTCAGTGCTAGATGTTCCAGACTCACACTGGCTCCTGATGAACTAATCAGACATCGTTGCAACATACTCTTTTGCTCACATCAGAGTTTCCACAGGGCTCCCCTCCCCAGCATCACTTACGCTAGTTTGCTGTGCCTCCTTTGTACAAGATCCAGCTCTCCCGGCTCTCCTGAGTCCAGGTGCAGCTCCCTAAGAAAACACATTATAGAAAGGTAAGATGTGATGCTGTAAAAGACTGAGCCTGAAACGTAAAAGCATCACAATACCGATGCAAAAGAAACGCCCAAATTAGCATAAGTTACGCCAAGTAAATCAGAACGGATACGCTCTGATTGCATTATACAGAGACTATCTTTATATCAAGATGCCAGCATACCAGCCTGGTTCTTTCATATCTAAAGCATTTGGTTACAATGAGTTATAATTTGTTATAACAATGTTAATAAATTAAAAGCACAAAGGGGCAATTACAATCACATTAAAACATTCCATAATTTTGGAAAATTAATGTTTCACTAAGTCTTCATTTTTATGGATAAATTGAGTCAGAACCGTGCTGTTCCTACACTGTGCTAACCAGTATCAGTGTTAAGCTTTTTGGAACCATATGGAAAGCTATCAATTTTTTCTTAAGTAGGATTCTCATCACTCTGTTTAATATCACTACAAATTACACAGGCTAATATTTACAGATGGTTTCAGGCAGGAACTGTGAATCAACAAACTGCAAGGCAATAGGTAGTAACTACTCATTCTTCAAAGGACGTGTTGTGAGCTACCTGCCAGAGGGCTGTACAGAAAACCAGGAAACTCTCTCGCCTCTGATCCCTCATTTGACTCAGCACCCCTTTGGGACTTTGGGAAGTCACACGGGGCCAAACTGCAGTAATATCAAACTGAAGCCTGACAAGTTTCTGAATCACATACAAATAAATAAATTGGCTTAAAAACTCACAAGATCTTTTAATGTTATACTGTAGGTCCATTTTATTTGTCTCCTCGTGCTTCAAGTTACAGTCAACTCGGACTTCAGAAGTCTTCATTATGGACACCAAATATAGAAACACAACTATCTGATCAACAAAAAGGGATGATCACAAAGTTCACCATCAGCACTAGGTCTTTCACAGAGACATTGAGCTTTTTAAGTTTCTCAGATGAGTTTAGAAAGCCTACAGCTTTTAAGCTTCCAAAACATTCATTATCAGACTGTTGGGTACTTGACCACACTACTGGGGCAAAACTGGTTCACGCTTAGGCAGCTAAAGAGAAAACAGTTTTCAAAAGTACTCAGCACACAGCAGTCTCGTACGCCGTTTCCATGCGACTCTTCTCCCACCGTCTCAGAAGGGGCATCACACAGCTACAGAGGTGCAGAGAAGAGCACCAGAACGATCAGAGTCGGAATGGATTCCCCATGGGAGAGATTAAAGCAACGTATTTTCCCCAGCACGAAAAAACCCAAAACCTACAGAGAATATGGTAGAGATCAGCAAAATGAGTAACCATGTCAAAAAGGTGAATATGGAAGTTACTCACTCTCTCACAACACAAGAATTAGGAGGTGCCAGCTATAATTATCAGCTGGCAGATTTTCAGAGCAACTGAAATTAATTTTTCGTTCGTACGCCACCCAATGAAACTGCGGAACTCACTGCCACCCGATGCCACAGGCACCAAAGAAGAGAAGAACGGGGCAATTTGCACAGAAAAGTCCACGGATATTCATTAAACACAACGGCTGCCACCTGCAAGCCAGAAAGTCCCCCCACACGCCCACCCCGGGCCGACTTTACCACAGAGCACAGCGCACCGGCAAAATAACGAGGGGACGGGACGGCGGGGCAGCCCCCTCCGTACCTCAAAATGGCC
>NW_010972809.1:1405292-1415653 GCF_000737465.1 Haliaeetus leucocephalus | reverse complement strand
AGAAAAAGTTCTTTTCCTGCGGGAACGAGGGGCTTTTCACTGCGCTGCGGCGAGGTTTGCGATCCCTGCCAGCTCTCCCCAACTTCCCGCATTCAGCCTCGAAGTTTCCCACTGCTCTCAGCAACGAGGTTCCCACACTGCAGAATACCTGATTGTAATTTAGCCCGTTTCAGCAAAACACCCTCTCCAATTGGCAAGGAACCGTTTACTTCACAAATGAAACTCTTCATTACTTTCTCACTGATGGTCTTCCTGAGAGGACGCTTTCCTGAGTGACTGACTCGGGCTCAGAATGGGAAAATCGGATTGTTCCTTAATGTAGGTCGTTATTTACACAGATCCGCTCTTTACATTAGTTCCAGTGGGTTCGGGACAAAGACCACTCCGCAAAAGCCAGCGTAGCTGTTTGGTGACCCAGCAGGAGATGCAGGTCACGTTTAAACATAAATTCCTCTCAGAAAATACATTAAACTGTTGCAGGGGGTTTTGCAGTGAATGAAATGGCCCCCCGTCCGTCAGTCAGAAACTTCGGCTCCTCTGGTTTTTAGCTCATCTTCATCGCACAGCACCTCTAGCTGTGGGCCTCAGTGCCTGCATGCATGCGAGCAATTCCAGGCTGAGGAGGAGGAGATGTGACATAAGGTTCCTCCATCAGTAAAATCTTAGAGCGACTTAAATTAATTACACAGTTTTGCGTTTTACTTCACTTGGCATTCGCTGTTTGCGGCCAGGCAGGTGGGACGCTTGCAATGGTTTTCGTTGCAATTCTGCTTATTTTAATTCTCCTGTTAATAAGCTGGTTTGGTGCCTAAGTTCTCAGGGAATAACAGGAGGCTGAGTCCAAACCTTTAGGAATAATTACAACCGCTTGCAGTCATACGGAAGCCTTCGAAGGCAGCAGAACCTGTTGCTGAAATGCCACCCAGCAGCTTGCAGACCCTCCGTCTGAACCTCGCCACGGGGAAGGCTCAGCCGCCCGAAAAAGCAAGAGCCGTGGTGTAAGAGGAGGTGTGCGGAGGGGACCTGTGCATCCCACCGGCAGCTCAGCCCTAACGCTGAGGATGGATTTTTAAAGCCATTCAAGCGGTGCAGATTTCGGGCAAGGTGAAAGCTAACCCCCTCCAAAAATCTGCACGCAAAGGGACCTTGCAGTCCGTGTAGCGTGCTCGGATGGATGGCATCATTCACAGGTGTATGGCGAGGCGTTAGGACAAGCATGTACCAAGGACTCACCCTGCAAACGCTGATTTATCTGAGGTCAGCCAGTACACACGCATGTTGCAGGGTCAAACGCTCATCTTTCTCTAGTTTGCTGGACGCTCTGGAAGGTGGCAAGTAAACTGAGTTTCTATAAATACAATTTTAGTGTGAGGCTCAAGTCTTTCTGATCTTAACTGCTCAATATGATGTTTAAATCTAAGTGACCTGTGACCTTCAAAATCTTACTGGGATTTTAGCACTGCATGCTTTTGGTGACTGCTTAAAAGAAATTAATTTGAGAGCAGTCATTGACAGTCAGCCATCTCCATCAGGTAACTTTGCAGTAAACAAAATAAATTCCAGCTGATGGGGGAAGGGAGAGAGTGTCCTGAGAAACTCGCTCCTCTGCTCCCATTGATCATCACCTGCGCTGGACTTCATACAGCAGTTTAATCCCATTCTCTCCCTCAAAGGTTTCAAGCCTCTGCAAGATCCTGACTGCTAGGGAACAAAGACTGGTATGTGGTTCCCTCAAAGGTCAGTCATTAACCTGCCCCAACAACAGTTTTAGGAAGATCAAGGCAATGAAGAAAAACTTAAGAAAAAGCACTTTCACTTTGGAATGAATTGTTCAAAATGCCCTTATACATTCAGTTTTATTCCCTTTCAGCTCTTCACTTTTTAGTTCCTGCACGTATTTATTTCTCATCAGGAATAATGGCAAGATTTGCTCTCCCAGAGATTTGACCTTAAGTTTATTTTAGCCACAACACTATAGACCATTTCATCAATTATGAATGTACTCATGTGTATAGAGGAACTGGTAAGCCAGCTCAGTAATGCTACCTTGTTCTGGAGACTTACCCTTATAAATAAATTAGGGGCATATCTTTATGATATACCAGAAAGAAATAGAAGACGAAAGAAAGAGAGAAAGAGGAAAAGAAAGAGAGAAAGAGGAAAAAAAAGACAGAAAAAGAAAAAAAAGAAAACGAGAAAGAAAAAAAGAAAAAGAAAGAGAAAAAGAAAAAAGAAAACAGAAAAGGAAAAAAGGAAAAAGGAAAATGAAAAGAAAAAAGAAAAAGAAAAAGAAAAAGAGAAAGAAAGAAGTAAGAAAGGAAAGAAAAGGAAGAAAGAAGGAAATAGAAGAAAGATGGAAAGGAAACAGAAAATCTAGAAAGCCACATTTTTCTAAAGATAAAAAGACAGAGGCCAATATCAAAAGTGGTTTCTCTGTGGTGTGTATTTTCTGTGCCTGTACGTGAGACAATATACTGGACTTGCAGTAGCCAGACTATCAATACGACATTTATTTCCATAAGTTATTGATGACCCTTTAGCTCACAAGTGACAGGCCAAAGTAGAGCCACGAGCAACTTCTGAAAGGTCATCAATAACAACTGAAAATAAATGTTTTATCCAGTGCCTGGCCATTGTGTGTCCTGTTTATGCAATGCCAGGTTAAGTTTCATCTGGCATAGTTTTTAATGGGCTGTAACTACCTTAGTTCCTGTCTGAAGCAACCAGGTCTTCCAGCAATGGAGGCAGGAGGACACACACACACACACATACACATCCCCACTCGCTTGCTCACACGCTTCACAGAGTACCTTTTGTCAGATGCAGAAGTAAAAGCATGCTTCTCTCAGCACATCAGGATGAAACACTACCCTAAAGAGTGAAAGGAGAGACTGCCACCTTACTAAAACATTAAACACCATGGAGAATCCTGATGCTGCAAGTGTAAGACCATTCAGAAGAAAGAAGATACAGAGGGGACAGGGAGGAAAAAAAAAAAGGAGAAGCTGAGATGCAAGGTTGTAAATAAATCATACCTCATGCTAAGATTACAAATACATAATATTCTATTACTGTATTGCTAATAATAATTCACACCATACTGCAAGGAAGATTGACGCATCGTGTGTGTTAAGTAGCTCCTGGAGGCAAAAGAAAGCTCTTTCTGTCTGTAAGGAGTCTCTTACTCCCAGTGGAAAAAGACTGCAATGGACGCTGGATACAACCCAGTGGGGACCAAAAATTTACTTTGAATAACCATCACCACCAACCACAATGTCTTTTAATTAAACTTCTGTATTTAAAATTTCAATTTTTCTTACCCTTTTGCATTTGCATTTTCACATTTTAAAAAATATTTTTTTGAGAATCAGTTCTCAGGAGCTCAATGTAGAGTAACTGTTTCAAGAGGCTGGTCTGAAATAAGCTAATGACTTTGCATCCAGTTGTGAAACTTCTGCTCACTTGAGCAGTCCTTATACCCACATCCTTACTCAGGCAAATAAGCTCATTAACTTCAAGACAAACTTTCTATATAAGCAAGGATTTGTGCTGCTTTTCAAGTCAATTTCTCCATTGAGGTAAGTTGAGAGATTTGCTTGAGTAAAATATATCAGTGCTTTAAAGTGTTGAAAAAGCATGTTAGTGGAGTAAAAATTACCAAAATAAATGTCATTAACACTTCAAGGTAAGTATGTGGAAACATACTGGTATTGAAGACAACTTGAAATAGTTACTTAGCATAAGCTGTGAGATTACCTAAAATATTCTTATATATGCACATCATTTAGCTTTATGAAAACAAAGTCAAAACTGTAAGAAAATTTGCATGTTGAAGCATTTTTAACAACAATTTTGAATATGTCTTTAAAATACGTTTGCATAGTTTGCCCCCTGCACAAGAACCAAAACCATGAAGAATTGTGATACAATTACTCTAAAATGGAGAATAACATTCATTCCCATTTCTCATAAGGGAAAACTAGTAAGTCACAGAATATATTTAACTGTGAAGAATTGCAGTTCATGGATCACTGTCCAATATTCTCCTTACATCCACCTTTCTTTTTTCTGCATCTCCAGCCGTTTGCACTCTGCAATGTTTATCTTGATTTAAATTCAC
Source organism: Haliaeetus leucocephalus (assembly GCF_000737465.1). Classification (NCBI taxonomy): domain Eukaryota; kingdom Metazoa; phylum Chordata; class Aves; order Accipitriformes; family Accipitridae; genus Haliaeetus; species Haliaeetus leucocephalus. Next base: position 1,411,533 of record NW_010972809.1, on the reverse strand, counting down.
AGTGCTACATGGTGGTTTTCATTAGACCATCCTGTTGTCCTAATAAATATATAAGGTCATTTTAGTATATACTATTGCTGGAATTAAAACCCATGAGCGTGACCCTGTCTGCCTAAAGGAGACATTACCTGTCGTTGCTTTTTTTCTTGCTCTTTAAACATGAAATCCTGCAAGAGCTGTTTTCTGTTAACAAAAGCTGAGGGCTCTTGTTTCCGTAAGTGACAACTTTCTCCAAAGCCATCCAGGCTATAAGGTATGATCACAGAAAGCATCCGACCACAAATTAATACGAAACTCATCTTTTTAGCAGACTGCTTTTTCAAACACACACAAGTACATAAGCAAATTAAAACACTACTAAGATCCTAAAAATAATCTCCTACTATTCTACTATTTCTGCTGCAGGACGGAAAAGAAGAATGAGGAAGAGCCTTTTGCTTCTGTTCCTAAGCTCTTGGTAGATCCTCACATGTTATGGCAACAGGAACCCTATGGCAGGTAAATAAATTGATAATAAGGTTACACAGAATTTGGCATGCATTGGAAGTGCATGGTGTGGCCCATAAACAGCTGCGGTCAGGGGATTTGAAGATACATTGAAAAGCTTCCCCTCCACATGCACAACCACCAGACTTGAATTTCTAGTTCTTTCTAACTTCTGTTCCCAGCGATGACACCAATGTGACTTGAACCAAATCAACAAACAGCATTTTCTATAGTGCTTTAAATACTGGTCAGGCTGTCACTAGCATAAAGTAAAATGCAGAATTGTAAATTAATACTTGGCAAGCAGGTGATACCTGAAAGTGACACTGACCCATAAAAAATACCTTGAGAACCAACTGACTGCAGTCACAGAAAACTTCGATGCATTTGCATCAATGCAGAGGAAGCGAAGGCCTCCCTCTCTACCTTGGATGTCCCTCTGCTGTGGGAAAGGCTATCTTCATAGTCAGGGAGAGAGAGGCGATTTCTTCCTTTAACATAAAAAATAAATAAAAAGATTAAAAAATAGAAACCCCGAGGATTTTGAAGAATTCCTTAAAACACTCACGGAGAAAAAAATAACAAACGTGTTACTATTGGCTTTCAAAATGTAAAATGTTGTATTAGTGCAAAGTATTGCTACTGTTCCTGCAGGGGTTTTTTGTGGCATGAACTTGGACTGCTTTTGCTGATGAAGCTCTTCAGGTCCCCTGAAAATAAATACCACTATCATTGGTGTAATGATAACATATGCAGATGAGCATGTACACATCTAGATACTTATTTAATTTAGGTCGATTTGCTCATTGTCCCTGTAGGCTGTATTATTTGTGTGATTATACAGCTCTTAATGCAAACTCATAACAAAAATGAAAATAATATGAGGCGGTATCATACCATCAGTTTTCGGGCAGATTGGCTGAGAATTTCTGCCTACAAACAAAGGGCATGACATTGCATGTAAATCTGATCTAAATCTACACAAAATAAAATTAAAGTTAAAGTTAAGACTCCAAATTCAATCTGTTACTATGTAACTCAGTTTAATGTAGTGTTCTTTCAGGAAGCTGCTCAAAATACTCCTAAATTATTTCCCCCTTCCCCAGAATAAGTATCTTGATTGCTTATATTTGGACGACACTGCAGAAGGTTGTCAACATGAGTTATCTTTCTTGCCACAAGCTTGCTTTAGTCAACGCAGAAATCTGACATTACCCAACAAACCCAGTGTTTCTGGTCACCTGAACAAAGCAACCTTCTTAAATGACATTAGCCTTCGGCCGACATACAACCACCAGCAAAATGCCAGGGCATCTGTCAGTGACATATCAATGTTGTCTGCTCCCGCAGCCTCTCGAAAGGAGGAGGTGGGTTTGCACAAATTTCTACACCGTACCCAGGCTGGAGGCAGCACAGCAGGAAAAGCTCTTGTAGATACTAACCCCATTACAGTCTTTTTTTTGGTTCTCCACTAATTGAGGTAAAATATTTTTTTATGCATTTATTTCCGTGTTCATGTAAAAAAAAGCTTACATAAGCATTAAGCCATGGAGAAGGGTTTTTTTTATTCTGTTCCTCATCTCTCCAAAATGTTTGTTGTCACGTGATTTTTTGTAGCATACGAAGCTGAAGGAAAGCATAAAGAGGTGGGCAGGAATATGCTTCTGTAATTAGAAGGATGCTCGAAATTGGACAACTATGTGAACATGCACAAAAAAATAATTCTCTTTCGTCTGGGAAGAGCTGTTGTGAGCAGTCAACAAACATTTTTCTATTTATTTTATATTACACTTCATGCACGGGGGGCAACGGGAAGGTGAAGATCTTGAGAATCTCTTAGGTTTTCTCATTAAACAGAAAATTCTGTCATGACCACAACGAGAGAATGAGAAAAAAACCCCACCACATTAAGTGAAGTGTGTGAGTTGCATTTACATTTTGGCTTTGAGGAAAATAGGAGAACAGTACTGAAGATGACTCGTGCTATTTGAGGAAAGGGTTTGCATTAAGAAGGGTTTGGAAGAGCTCTGATGGTGAATCGTCCCTGGTGAGGACTGGTACCAGAAGACAGATGGATTTCAGTCTGTTGGTAGTCTGCAGAGTGAGGTGACTTCTCTGTGCTCCCCAAATGCCCGATGGACCTTCCCTGACCCATTCTGAGGACCCATGGGGTGTCACTGCAAAGGACCCCACAGTCTCACCTCCAGCCCGGTGTCTAAGGGGACATAGGCATGTAGGAATAATAATCCAATAAAAGATTTACATATTCTTTCCTCCATCTCATTCCCCCACCCAATTTTTCATTTCATATCACTATCCCCTGTTGCCAAGAGGAGTTTATCTATGGTGTTTGATAAGGGAGCACTAAACACATTATAGTGCTATTTTAAATGACATCACAACTAACTAGATATTTTAATTGAAGGTAAATAACCAACGTTATTGCCTTTTGAATGATAGCAATAGTGGAGAGTAATGGCACCACTGAGGAATCAATTGCTATTTCCCTCATAAACCATAAACCATTCAGAGATTTATAATGCTTTTTTAATGATCAGCCCTTGTAGGTGTTGAGCAGCTCCTCCGAGATCCTGAGTCCTCTGGCTGCCTGCTGAAGTCAACAGGAATGGGGGGCGGGGGGGGGGGCTCAATATCTTTGTGCCCACCAGGATGAAACTTGTCACACCAGTTACCAGCCTCAAGCAAAGGAAAGCGTGGGATTTTACTGCACTGCTCTGATACACTGTGCCCCAAGCCCCAAAACAGGGACACTTGACTCAACCACTGTTTCATAACCTGCTTAAGAATAAAAACGTATTGTGCATTTGTGTGCATTTCATGCCCTCTTAAGGTAGGTATAGCAAGTAACCTTGTGTTAGAAACCACGTTGATTGCTTGCTTCTGTCTGCATACCTAAATGTGTTCCCTTCAAATTTTATCTGTCCTGAGACTATTTGAACTAATGCGGTACTATCCAATGCACCAGTTGGTTCAGTGGCATTGTATCACGCACAAACATCTGTGGATCCGGAGTGCTGTCAGAGGAAATGTCCCGTGTTCTGCACTTGGAAGGACCGTTCTCCTTCCCTGGTGCCAGGACCCAGAGACAGTGTCAATGTCTCAGGTTTATTTTTTCAGCTGGAGTCAATGGCATATTCATATACCCAGACCTGTGCTGACAAATTCAGCCTACATTACTCATTCTCGTCAAGTTCAATGGGATTATCCTCATGACAAAGGGGATACAAGGCCAGTCATCAGGTTTTCATTTTTAACTTGCTTTACTCTGGTTTTGAATCAAAAGCAACTTTTTTAAGCTCCAGAGAGCACGATGATGTGATCTGAACTCATCAATTCTCTTTTAATGGACCAAACTGGTCCATTCAAGCATTATCACAGATCTTGTGATAACATTGCAAGAGTTGGTTACAATGGAAATAAATCTCAACTCTGGATGTGGGAAGACAGCACAGAAAGACCCAGCCAAGACAGATGAATTCCTCCAGCCAGCCAGGAAGGGACCACATGCTTGAAGATGCACAGAATTTATTTTAAAAATTCAAACTTGGTCTGGTGAAAAACAGGAGCGTTAATCCCTATATACTCATGTCATGAAAAATATTGCTATTAATAGGACAAAAGCAGGAACGGTAACCACTGTCCCTCTCTCTTGTGTACAGCTTCAGGGATGAAGAGTTTCACTATGCCTACCTCCACTGCTAACATTCCGGGGTTTCCATCCCATTTCTAGAGCAATTTACTTAGCATCTGGTGCACATCCAATCTAAATTTTGAAAAAGCAGCCGACCCAACCTGCTCCCACTTAAGTCAATAACAAAACTCCCATTGACTTCAAGGAGAGCAAAAGCAGACCGGTTGTTAACAGGGAATTGGTGCCTATTGTTCAGCCGAGCATGTCGGACTAGCATGTATCAACTTCATGAGTATCAAAGGGAGTTACTAGAGGAAATCCCCTGAATATTTATGCGATAGTTGGAGGGGAGGGCTGTTTTTCCCTCTCCCACATATCTCTACCGTGATCTGTTAGCTATGTGAACGCACACGGTCTTCTCCCAACTTCAACAATGCTTACAGACCCTCAGATTTCCCTTCGTACTTGCTGCGGTGGAAGGGTTTTCCGATGGAAAAAGAGGTTTGCGGCACATTGTGGTTCTTCATGGGTTTCCAGAAATACTGAGTCATCTTCAAGCGCCAACGTGGTCTCAGTGGATTTGCTATAGTGCTGCTACAGTGAGTATGTCAGAAATAATCTGTCCAAATCAGCTTTGGGAGAGCTAAAGGGGAACCAGCTACACACTGGGGTTTCCCAGAGATTTCCAGCAAGATCAGACCAGCTCCCAGGAGGGATTCAGTACAAAACAGAACAACCCAGTATTACAGCGTATCTAGTTTCACGCAGATTTTAATTAAATTGGACCAGCAAGATTTGAGTCTGCATGCTCACCATAATTTAACAAATCATTTTTTTTAGACAGCACATCAAGTCTGTCCATATTACCAAGACTCTGGGAAACAGACAAAGTGTAACCGTAACTTGTGCTTTAAGGCCCATATGTATTTCCACCTGGTGAGACTTGGAGACTGCAGGGAGTGGAGTTTCACAGAATAAAAGCAATGACTGCGGCAGAACTGGGATCATCCAGCCCATAGCTAATGGAAGTACATCTTCCCATCACACTGTCACGGTGCAGCATACAAATCTAGACCTCAGTCAGACAAAGATTTATACCACGCACTTAAATTTTGTGCCGAGAGGAACCCAACTGCCATGGATGGCACTGGTAATGTGGGACAAAATAAGGAAAACAAGACTGTGAGTATTTGTAAGCAGAGCCTCAAAACATATGTTTTTAAAGGGTGAGAGAGAATGAAAGTGTACTTCATTATACGCTTCAGATGATCCAGTATCACCGCTCATTCAAGTTCTGGGTTTGACAGCTTCCCACTGCATCCTTTATATATCACCCGTTGTGACTAAGCATTGAGGGGACATGCAATCATTAATCACCATTATGGATTTCTTCCCTTCTGTTGGGTTTGACTTACAAGCTTAGGGGCAGATCCTGCAGCCTTTACTCCTTCCTGCAGTCCTTTGCCCAAGCAAGCAGCCCTGCTTCGCTCAGGGAGAGCTCGAAGCGCTGCAGCAGCTGTAGGATCGAGCGCCGAGTTTCTTACACCGGCATTCCCTTCAAATATGCAATGGCTCTTAATCCTTTGCAGGAATTAACAGAAAGTTTGAACACTGCATTATTAAATTAAAAGGTTACAATCTGCCACAAGATGACTTAAGCAGGACTCCGGAGTATGTGTCTGTTAATTTTAATGCTCTGTCTCAAAGTACAGAACTCTGGACATTTCCAGCATCATATTTAAAACATGGTACATCTACTAATACGTGATCTGGTGCATTAATGGACCAAATTAAGTTACAGGTATGAATTTTACATAAAACGGATTAATATTATATGTCATGGAGGAATTTTAAATACTCCATCTCCATGCATTTTTAATAGTTATGTGCTCTAATTTAATGTTCCTAGGCATTGCTCTGCTTGAAGTCCCCAAACCCTCCTCCTTCCCTCTCTCCCCCCCGCTCCCTCCCCCTCAAGTTTTGCTTGGGATTTTCCCTGCCTTTAAACCGCCGTCCCGAAGTCCCTCAAAATATGGGTAAAGCCGGGCTGCGTCTCCGACAGCGAGAGGATAAAAACGCGTTTCACGACCCGAGGAGATGCCA
>NW_010972809.1:1404290-1405130 GCF_000737465.1 Haliaeetus leucocephalus | reverse complement strand
CTGCAAGGGGAGCCCGCCGTCGGGCGAGGAGCCGGCGGCCCTGTGCCTGCAGTGCGATATGAATGACTGTTACAGCCGGCTGAGGAAGCTGGTGCCCACCATCCCGCCCAACAAGAGGGTCAGCAAAGTGGAGATCCTCCAGCATGTCATCGACTACATCCTCGACCTGCAGCTGGCTCTGGAGACGCACCCGGCGCTGCTCCGGCAGCAGCAGCAGCCGCCCGCCCTGCACCCGGGCAGCTGTCCCGCGGGGACCCCCAGGACCCCGCTGACGGCCCTCAACACTGACCCGGTAAGAGGTGCGTGCCACGCCAGCCCCGCAATTCGGGTTGCGGAGCGGGGAGGAGGGCAGCGACGTGGACCCCCCCGCCCCCCCGGTTCGGTGCTCAGCCGCGGGGCCGCAGCCCCCGGGGCGGACGGGGGTAGAAACACCCCGGCGGTGCTCGGTGGGGTGCCTGCATCCCCTCGGTGCAGGCAGGCACCCGCACGGTGTTTACCGTGTAATTACAGCCTCTCGAGGGAGTAGCTGTAATCGGCGTGTTTGCACACACGGGAGCCAGACGCGGTGCTCCTGCGCTTCCCAGCCCTCCACGGAGCGTAGCGAGTACGAACGGGTTTTTTTTTGGGGGGGGGGGGGGGCTGTACACATTTAACGCCCTCCGCGCAGCATCCTTGGGGGGTGTCCAGTTGCCCTGTACGCCGAGGGTGATGGGTGGGATGTGGGGAGAGGGGAATCTCCGCGTCCTTCCCTCCCCCCCCCACCTCTTAACTTGCCGCCTTTCGTTGCCCCGCAGGCTGGCTCTGTTAACAAGCCGGGGGACAGCATCCTCTGCCGCTGAC
>NW_010972809.1:1257574-1404280 GCF_000737465.1 Haliaeetus leucocephalus | reverse complement strand
CCCCCCCGCCCCGGTCCGTCTCTTCGCTTCCCACCAGATGTGAGCGGTGCGTCCCGCGGGGGCAGGAGGTGGTCGGACTCGAGCAGCAAAAAAAAGTTGCGACTCTGCCCCGGGATAGAGGACCGAGCCTAAACCAGCCTTTAGAAGCGTTATAACTCTTTAAGGGACCGAGCAGCTGAATCTTGAAGCTTTACTAATCTACCAGAGCATTTGTAGATATATTTGACATCTATTGTTTAAAATAGATGGATTTTATTGGGGCCCAGGGAGCTTTCTTCTCCCTGCAGGAATGTTACATATTGTATAGATAAATGAGTGACATTTCATACTGTGTATATATAGAGATGTTCTATAAGTGTGAGAAAAGTATATGCTTTAATAGACTACTGTAATTATAAAATATTTTTAATTAAATATTTTTTTGTAAATATTATAAAGGTGTGTATGTTTTTTTTAAATCTGTGGGAATATCTCTAGAAAACCACAGCTCAAGTATGGAGCTGCTAATATGGAAATACCTTGAATGTTTAGGGCTTTTTTTTTTTTGTCCCCAAATGTCCTTTAGACTCGGAAGTTACAGCTCTAGCTAATGGTCCTGCATGATTGCATGAAATGTCTAATTGCAAATAAACTTGTTTGGAGTCCATACAAACGTGTTTTCCTCAATCTAGACTTAAAATGTTTGTAAGTGTATTATACATTTTGAGACTACACTTTTGTCATTTAGGCACAGGGGTTTTTAGTGCATTCTATAAAAGTAGCAGTAAGATGTAGTGTTTTTTACTGAGAATAGAAAAACAAATTCTATCTAGTTTTTGCATTACGGGGGCAATGCTTTAGATCTTTAATCAGCTTTTTCTTAAAATCTGCTGTTGCATCAGATGAAGAAATTTGTTCTGGAACTTCATTTAGCACCAAAAGGTTTTATTGCAAACTTAAGAGTTCCTACAGCCTATTAATTGCTTAAGAAGTGAAAAGAGTTCTCTGCTTGCAACCAAAGGGCAAACCATTAACAAAAGCAGTTGCTGTTTCCTTCGTCCAAAGAGTATTAATACCGAACTGCAGAAAGGCACATGGGCAAAGTCATTACGATCGGTGATGTAAATTCATCTGAAAATGAACTTAAGTAGACCAAAAATCGGATAACTGCGTCAAGATTATTTTTCTAGTACAAAATGACTTACATTTCACTGCAGCTATGTTACAGTTAAAATCCTGTTTAATCTCTGTGATGTGTAACTACTACATGTGAACATTAAACTAGATTTACCTGTCTTTAACTGTGATTCTTCAGCTTTTTTCTTCAATCCTGTGAATTTGCACATTCTCTTCACTTTTTTTTTTGGTACATAACCATTTGATGGGTGAATTAATTTTACAGGCTTTTATACAATTGAGTCTTACAGACTGTGAACTCATGTCCAGGCTGAGTGAAAGATGCTCATCTTGTGTGATCAGTAGCCTGCGCATTAGTGAAATGGGGTTTTCAGAGTGGGAGAATTAAGTAGGATTTAATTGGGTGCTTTGTAAATAGCTAGCCAACTGTGTGTGTAACATGGTCTGTTTGACTAAAAAAGAGGATTTGTTTCAGATTATACAAGTGTCAAAAGTACTATAACCCAAGGGATGGCTTCTATTAAGTTAAATATTTATAAGGAAATTAACTACTGGGGTCATTAGCTATTGACTACAGTGATAATGTCAACAAGATGAACATTTTCTTAATCAAAATAATTGTGTAAAGAGCAAATAAAAAGTGGCTAACACATCTGCAAACATGAGGCCTCCTCTCACTGCACATGCATTGAAGGCAGGGGCATTTCAGAGGCTGAGCCCTGACCCGAGGGATGGGGGAGTGGGTCCCTGCGTGGTTTTCCCCCCAGCTTGGCTGTTACAACAATAGTTGTTTAATGAGCAAAATACGTGTTCTGGTAAAATTAAGTCATGAACCTCTCATTCTGTGTCTCCAGCTAATTCAGTGACACAATCGGATTTTTTACTGCAGTTTGGGAATTCTTACACTGTATTTAAAAAAAGAAAAGCAACATTTTTCCAAAGGAATGGTTTAAATTTACGTTTGTTTTCTTTGTTTATCCTATTAATATTTGTAGTCCCTAGCTTACTTCAGCTTGTATAACTCAGCTTATTTTGTATACAGGTTTTCAGTAACACTAGTTCTCAATACCCTCATTTGTTTCTTTCCACTGTTGCCAAATTACAGTATTCTGTTACACAGAAGAGGAAGCAAGCAAAGGTGCAGTCTTAAAACACGAAACTACCTTGTAGAGTTTCTGCATATCAAAGCTGGTGAATCCTGGGGGAGCTGATAAATCACTGACCTACTCTTCGAGGGAGAGCGTACCAAATCCTGGATTGTTTCAGGTTGGGGCAATCTCCTGTTGAGTTCAGCGGCTTGAGGATTTGGTTTTCCTTTAAAAAACTGTTGCGGTGCAACAAGTTAGGACCTTTAGAAAATGAAGTCTTATTAAAGAGCTGTGAAAATCTTTCCTCTTATATAGTATTTTTGACAAATGTGAAAGCCTGCATATAACACTCAAAAAAGCTCTTATCAGAGCATAGTAGATGCTGGTCTTGATTTATTCCTTACGCTATGTGTGAAACTGTAAGCAAAGAATATCTGGCTTCCTAATGGCTGGAATCGGTACGGTCTTAAATACAGCCGTACTTATTTTTGTTTTTCAAAGATTTTAGTGTCTTTCATCGTATTTTAATCCCGTATCTTGTTTAAATCATGTTCTCCATATAGCAAAGGGCATAAATGTTTGAACAAAGGCAAATTAAAAGGACTCTTTCTTCTAATGCCTTGGATTTTCTCTTAGTCACAAAAGCATTCCTTAAAAGGAGCTTTTTGATTGCGTGATGAGAGTTGTGGTGAGGCTGCCAGATTAGGAATTAGGATACCAAATTCTGTTCCCAGCTCTGCTACTGAGGCTCTTTTGTGACCTTGAGCAAGTCACCGGCTGTCAAACAAACTTCAAGTTTTCTGCTTGTAATGTGCCGGTGCCAACATGTACTCATCTTTATAGAAGCAGGGAGATGAAACAGGCAAAATGCATTCATGGTTTTTACTTCGTCTTATGGGGATTAAGTTTTGTGTAAGAATGGAAGCGCAGGAAAAGCTGGGGTGATTATCTGGAAAGCCTAAGGAGGAGCCGATTGGGAAATACATTGCTAGCAGAAGCTGCAAGGAACCTCTTGATTGGGACACCGAAATTGTAAAGGACTAGAAAATGGTCTGGAGGCGGAACAGACGAGGGACCTAGGTCTCCTCCATCCCTAACTCTTACACCGTCTGCAGAGCGCAGTGGTGAATACTGCTAACGCTGCGTGTCCCTTTTGGTGAGCTGCGGTGCGGAGGTCCCAGTCCTTGCAGACGTTGAGATTCCCCTCCGAAATTTCCAAATGATAGGAAGTGTGCTTTCCACGTAAAAGCCAACTGCCAGTTCTTGTGGCGATAGCTACATTTTCCCCGCTGTTTCACACGGGAATGGTATTTATTTTCACTTTCTAAACCATGTAGTGTTGCTTTTAGGCAGTTGTTGCGTTTCCAGCCACAAGCGAAGCGGTCAGAAGGAATGCCATAGCTGTCCTCCTGGTTGTTCTGAGAGTTAATGAATAAACCATGTATAGGATAAACAGGTTTATGCAAATGCAGAGCAGCACTTTACTATTATTTGTATTTTCAATGCTTTTGTAGCTGCAGAAGTCACATTTTTCTAAAACCTTAGCAGTTGGAAAGAAGAAACCACTGTACAAGCAATAGAAGTAATTGTTTTAGATGCAACGCAATTCACTGGCTTCTCCAATAGTGAGGCTTGCAATACTAAATAGCGTGCTTCCAAAACAGTATTGAAAACGCTTTGCTCTCCAGTCCCAGAACATGTGATCTGAAAACACAGGCTAAATATATTCCCCCCATACAACTGCTTGCTTTCTTGCATTAGAAAATCCATCCTTTACTCTTACTGCTGTGTAAGGCAAAACTTGCACGCTGTGCCTACCAGGAGAGCCTGCTTTCCCAAATGCCCAAAGCAGGCACGCACACACCAGCCCTTCCAGCACATCCGAGCTGAGCTGGGGACCTGGCACCCCAGGGCTGCGCAGCATCGCGTGGACCAGAGCCGGTCTCTCGGCCACGGCGTCCTGGCCATGCCTCCTTGACAAAAAACCCTTTTCCCCTTCATGGCCTGGAAAAAAATATTCGCAGGGGTCAGGCTATGGCATAGACTGCTGTGCGATCGGAGCAGCGTGGAGAGGAGGGGGGATTTTCTAAGTTGGCATCCCTCCTGCTCAGCAAAACATCTGCTGAAAGAGAGCCGGGTCACCCACGGAGCACTGGGGAAGGAGCGGTGCAAACCCTGCCGAGCGCTGTGCTCGGGCACAAGCACAAAGCTGAAGTCACGGGAAAGACGCCGGTGAGCGATGGGCCCGGCTGCCGGGGGATCTAAGCATTTCAAGGCAACGTTTCCCCCCGTTTTGCCCCTCTTGAAAGTACGCGAGGGGAGGCGAGACCGTTTGCAACCAGCGCTCGGCTGCTCTGACGCAGCTGAGGACCTGTACGAATAGCCGTAAAATGCACGTCCCCGTACGCCAAGGTGAGAACAGCGCCGGTGGGCTGCGGTACCCCGGCTGTCCCCCACCACGCTCGGAGGGACACGGGCAGGGAAAGCAGAGCGCTCTTCCGGCAGCTTATTTCAAAGTAGAGGACACGGCGGTGGCTGGAACGAATTAGTCCCCATTTGTCATTTCTTGGCCTGTCGGGAGAAGAGCTGGAGCCCAGGACTTTGGCACAGAGAGGCAGGAGCAGCCCCTCCGCGAGAGCCCTGGGCGTGCAGCCCTCCCTGCGCCAAGTGCGACGGCAGTGCTGAGCGGGATGCGGGGCAGGGCAGCTCGGGCTTTTCTTCCTTTGATGGGCATGGAACACACTTTGACATGATATGAGGGTTGGTTTTTATTTTCTCCCCCCCCCCCCTTTTTTTTTTTTTTTTTTTTTTTACCTTCTTTTAGCCTTGGGTTGCTTGCTTTTTTTTTTTTTTCCAAAGATAATGTGTTTATCAACTGACAGGATACACTCATTTCTGGTAAAAGAAGCACTTCGACAATTTTCACAACATGTATAATTTACTTAAGGACCATAATGGCTTCTTCTGAGCCATGTGTCATGTAAATAAATATTCCAACGATTTTTAGCATGCATATTATGTACTCCATAGATCAATGGCTCCTTTGAAGCTGTTACAGTTTACCCTGTAAGTTCCTATTCAGACATTTTTTAATATGTATTATTTATTCAACAGGCCATCTCTTCATTCAGAGATGCCAGTGTCTATATTTGTAGCAGTCTAACATCTATATCTCGTTTAGAATATTTCAAAATTAATATTGCTCAGCCCTTTCAGCAGGTTGAAAAGATCCCCGTGAAAACGTGGAAACAGGAAAGAGTAGTCCAAATGAATGAGATTGTTAAATGCATCCATTTCGGGTCAGGTTTTTAAGACTCCTTCCTCTTCTCCCCTCCCTTCTCCGCCAGCCCTGGGAACGTGCAGGGCCCAAAATGGGTTATGTGTGTGGGCTGTAGCGCACGTGAGGAATCCTCGGGAGGGTTTGGGAGGGGAGCAGAGCCTGTCCTCAGAGGGGCAGGAGGGCAGGGTGCCACGGGCCAAGCATTTCCCTTTGATTTTGGCTGCGTCTGTCCGGAGACTGGGGGATCCCTCCAGGAGCATCGCGACGCTGGGGAAGCAACGGTGCAAAATGACATTGCCTTCTCCAGATTTAATGAGGAAGGAGTTTCGCAGTCCATGTACACGCTCACCAGGTAAGCAGGAACTAATATAGCAGCACTGGTTTGTGAGCTGCCCCGGGGCTTCAAGTGCCAACAGGGTTTGGGGGATTTTTCTGGGGTGCAGCTCTGGGGGCTCCATGCCAGGCAGTGAGCACGGCCAGGGGCAGCTGTGAAGGTGCAGGGCACATGGAAGTGAAGGCATGCACACAGATGACTTCATGCCTCTGCAGCTATTAGCCAGGGTAAATCCTTTTCTATTCCCAGAGGGTGGGGGAGCATGCAGAAGTTATATCCCCACCTCAGTAGAAAGCTGCAAGGGGAACCCGTCGAGCTCTCAGGCGCTCGCAGGAATAGCCCACGAGATAAGAGGGCCTGCGACCTCGGTGCAGGCTAATGAAGGAGGAGAACCTGGGCTGAGAAAGATAAAGTTCCTATTTAAATGCAGACGTCTGCAACAATAGAGGTGGAAACATAAAAAATTGCTATCAAAGTCATTTGCTTGTAGGATGAAGGCTTTTGTCTCACCTTGTTTAAACAGTCCCACTCGTGTGTTTAGTTTACTTGTGTTAATATCCTCCAGAGGCTTCATCATTTGCTATTGATGAGCATACAAAAAAAAAAAAAAAAAAAAAAGGGAAAATGTTGCTGCCCATGCAATTAATTCTCCTTCCAAGTGCTTAAAATTCAGCATGTCCCTTCAGTTCCAAAGGTGCTAGATCTTCAAAACCAGCAAGCTGCTCAGAGTCATCTGGGAAACCCCAAGTTGTTTTGGAGCACATAAAAACATTCAGTGCTGATAAATACCCACACTGTGTTTTGCATCTTCATAATTTGGGATTCCATTTACTCGACATATGCAATAAATAAAACAATAAATAAAATATGCTCCCAGCCTCAAGGACATTTCTCTACATAAGTTGCAACCTGGTATACAAACTTTCCAAACCAGCTGGCGCTATGCGTCTACCACACTTTCTATTCTAAATGCAGAGACGCCTTCTTACAGCTGACTACAAACAACGCTGTTTAAACCGTAATGGAAACAGCTATTGATAAGGCTTCTAATAAGAATGCAAAGCAATAGAAATAGAGCACTGCTTTAGCTGGAAAACAGGCAAATTGTTCTCGTTAGCCCTTTTTGGTGAAAAATGCTTCTACCTAAAGCGTTGGAAACTCTAGTGACTCAGCTCTTGATCAAATGCCCACCAAAGTCTTTCCATCACCTTCAGCAGATGTCGAATGGCAAATTCACATGAATGAATGGGTACATTTAGGGCTCTGCAGTGCTCTGCTCTGCATGGACAAAATCCCGTTATGCCTCGTCCAGGCCTCAGTTGGGAGCTAGGTTTTACCTTTTTTTACCAATTTACTCCAGACCTACACTGTTGTCACTGGTGTAAGAAGTTGGGCTCAGCCTTTGACCAAGCAGAACGGCATCAGAGCTTGCAGCCTTTAACTTTCCCCTATTCTAAAACCACAACAACTCTCCGTGTGAAGAGTTACATGCAACTCAATAGCAGCAGCAGCTCCGGCAGGGCTAAACTGGAAACTCAACTAAAGGAAATAAATCGTGAGGCCAAACCTGTCCCCGGCTTGGCTTTGGACTTGGTCTCCTGTTCATCTCGGTTGGTTTGGGATTAGGGCCTGGCATAAACACCTGGAGAGTTATAAAATCCTCTTTCCTGTCGCAAGATGGGTTTTGAGTTGACTTTGGCCATGAATTTGGCTGTGAGTTTAGTGGGTGCGGCAGGGTCGGATGCTCACTGCCATCGATTGCTGGGGGCACTTACATTGTGTTTGGCTTGAACGCTAAATATAAACAGAGATACCATTCTGTGTTTGCTTGGATTCATTGAAATATTAAAACAAATGCTTGTGTCTGTGTTGCAGGGCAAGGTCTTCTTTATTTTGCTGGGGCAATAGCCATATTGAAACAAACCGTATTTTGTTTTCTTTCAGACAGGTGTGATGGCACACCTGCGGAGCTCAGGCTTGAATAGCAACTCGTAACCTTTTGTGGGTAAGGTGGGGGGCAAATCCTGCTTAACAAGGATGTCAAACTGATCTTTGTTCCCTTCTCCCGACCAAGTATCTGTGGCAACAAACTGGAGACAGGTAAACAATCGGCTTCTGCTACCGCAAGCTTTCCATTTACAGTTCACCAGGAGCTCTTATTATATGAAAGGAAAGGGTGGATGTGGTGTCAACACAAGGTAATAGTAATATTATTTGAACAGGTGTGTGGGGTGTTGCTAAAGTGAGAGAACGGGCGAGCGGTAGGGAGCAGTTAGTACAGGGCTGTGCATGTAATAACCAGAGCTCACCCGCGTTTATTATCATAACAATCATGTGCAGTGATAGGTTTCACAATGAGCTGGTCTGATTTACCTGGTGCATTAAACCAGTTTTGTCGTTTCTCGCTTTCTAACTCCCTGCTGGAAAAGAGCCCGAGAAAATACGCACACTAAAAATTTGGTGAGCAGACCCACTGTGCACACAGCTACAGATAGATAACCCACCAGGCCACAATTATCCCCCAGACTCCGCTCCTCCACAGACAACTTTGCTGCTGATTTACATCGGTGGAAGAGAGAAAGCAGATTAAGTATCTCAGGACTGCATTACAAAGGGATGGCAGGTTTGCGGCGAGCATTAAGGCACCTTGGAACAGGGAGAGTCGAGTACCTCCGCAGTTTTGTCTGTACATCTATTCTCTGTAATGCAGTTAATTTTAATAATGTATTTCCAGTCTGTGATGTGTGTTATATTGATATGTATCTCTGATTCGAATGCGTATTCATCTATGTGTGTATAGAGTTGGATGGATATCCTTTCAGCAAGAAAACTGTATGCCACAATAGAGAATGGAAACAGTAAAAATAATCTTTTGGATTCTCCTTTTAAAAGGCTGAATGGAATCATGTTAGAAAGGATTAATGCAGTAGGTGCATACCTTGCTGAATTTTGCATGTTTCCGTTGTGGGAAAGGGGGAAACAAAGGGAAAAATCATACCCTGATATGCTCTCAGAGTAGAGATATATGCTATGATTCACTGAAGACAGCTACAGAGGTTACAAAACAGAAATTAAGAGACGATATAAATTATGTGAGGGTGTTCTAGACAATTAGACAACTCGGTCCATTTACAACGCTGCTCGTAGCTTTATATCAAATCTGATGAAAGAGTGGCAAATTGTAAGCAAGGAAATTTTGCACTCTCTCCTGTCCTTAAGCCCTACTTTGTTTAGTGAGATCTTAATGCGTATCCTGAGTATTTTAATAAGAAACTATTGCATGCCACTGCTTTGTGCAAACAGTAGTTGTATTATTACAGGGGATGAATTAATCTTCCAGGCGTCCATTTGTGTTACTCAGATCAGGCAGGGTTTATTTGCAAAGGGCTGACCCTGCTTCCTGGCAGGTTTGCTTAGAGATGCCGTGCCAGATTCCCTCCAGCCGATGCGAAAGGGTTCGGCTGGCACATCGCGGGGACAGCCACATGGCAGGGGCTGCCACCCCAGGGAAAGCAGCGAGCGGCTGTTCAACAGGCTCCTTCAGGGATTCTTCAGGGGGGGTTTAGGGTGGGTAGGAAGCAAGTATCCTCAAGCATGGGTCTGCATCCTTCTGGTAATGCAGATTTAGCCCGAGATCACGGAAGAAACCTTTATTTCAAGCAGCTTGCTCCTTCTCAAGCAGAATTGCTGCAACTTCAACATTTCCCCTGTGCAGGTTTCATTAAGTAAATGCTTAATAGCAGGGTGGCTGTCATCTTAGGACAAATACTTTAGAAATCCCTTGTTAGTCATATCAGGTGTGCGTCTTCAATACTGCGACATCTGTTATTTGTTAGATGCAAACAGAGAAGGAAAATGGGTATTTGCCCTGTCCTGGGCTCTTCAGTGATTCAGGCAGCCTGGCTGAACGTGGCAGAGACAGTGCTGACAGTACGGTTATTTCAAGAGGGTAACATTGCACCAAATGTTGGGTAGGTGGTAAACTAGAAAGTGGTGTATTATGCTTGGGTGCCCCCTAATTTTTTTATGATCCAGTGCGTACTTTAAATATATCTTGCTCCTTAGAATTTCCTTGTAAATGTATATGCTGTGCTGCTGTACAAGCAGAGCAAACATTGGATGGATGCGTCACAAGCAGACTGTAAGTCATGGTCAGCTGAAAGGAGCATGCTTCTGATCACAGAGGT
This sequence comes from Haliaeetus leucocephalus, assembly GCF_000737465.1. Lineage (NCBI taxonomy): Eukaryota > Metazoa > Chordata > Aves > Accipitriformes > Accipitridae > Haliaeetus > Haliaeetus leucocephalus. The sequence continues at coordinate 1,394,275 of NW_010972809.1, read as the reverse complement.
CCAGGCTTCTGGATTAAAATAAGCATTTTGATCTTTCTCTGCGTGCTCGATTATTTCACGCTAGAAGACACATCTTTGGGGGTTACATCATAAAACTCTTACTCCTCGGTTTGGATTGGCTTTGCCAGTTTTTAAGCAGATACTTAAGTAATCAAAAATAACAGCCTAGGCATAGTTTGAAGAATTTCGTTGAATCAGGACTTTAACGAGAGACCAGTGGATTCTTTAATTACCTCAGACACAGTTTAACACTTCATTCATATATGGTAATTACCCGTGATGCATCAGTCTATTATTATTTGGCTATCGCAGTGCAAAAGTTGGTGACAAAGTCGTTGCGGTGTGCTGCAGAGTCAGCTGCACGACAGACCACGCAAAGAATTCTTTGAACATAGATGGGATGTATTCATTAATATCATCGATTAATTAAGAGCTTGAGGGGTTTTTTTTAGTAAATATAAAGCCCTAGGAACATAGCGTTTCTTCCATTAGACGTAATTTTTCAGAACACCGATGTGTGTATTTTGTGACTGGTGATTTTCACTTGCTGACATTCTTCTACACGCTTGGGAGTCTTCCTTTTCCTTTCAAGCAGCCTAAGTAAAATGCTGCCCTCTCTTGAATTTCAGGGCGCAGTACACCTCCTGGCCGAGGGAGCATCCTGAGATGCTGGAGACTCCTGCGGGGCTGGTGAATGACGAGAAAGGCAGCACCGTATTTTCTATTATTAAATAGAGTTAGGAGAGTTGTTCCGGAGAATGCAAATTCTCTAAAATATAAATTAGCTCCTCTTTCTTTCGAAAAATTGGAAAACGAGCAAAGGTGCCTTACTTTGTTACGGAAATATCTTAGCCATGGAAATTTCGTTGTCTCCAGTGCCTGAACAGAGGGGAGACCAAGTCCTGAAATTCTTTGGACTACTTTAAATAAGTCTTCGCTCAAATTGCAATAATTTCTTTGACTATTTGAGTTGTGTTTTGCTGAATGCCCATCTGGGTCTTCTGGTCGGAGGAAAACTTTTTTTCCTGATAGGCCTCCTCTGAAGGAAAGAGGATGCCACTGGCTGCTGCTGGTCCTCTGCACCAGAAAAGAAACATTTAGGGTTACTCTAGTGTATAGCAATCCCCAGAGTTTGCCCATTGGTATGGGACCACTCATGTGGTGGCTGTAGAAACCAACGTGTCTCTGCCTTGAGCAGCTTAGTCGGGCAATGTGTCTCCAGCCGGAGGGGGGGACAATGTTTCTCCAGCTGTTTTTCCTCTTCACTTACAAGCAGCTGCATGGATAGGGCATACTCTCATGCATCTTCCTTCAAAGAGGGAATATAAAGGAGAACTTGTGGGAAAAGCTGTGCTGGAGTAGCTACCACCTCTGTTTCTTCAATAGGGGCATTAAAAAAAAATGCTCTCTCTTTCTCCCATACACACCCCTGCTTAGCACCTCTTTCTGATGGAGGCAAGAGGTGACAAGGACACATCATATGTCGGGGGGGCTGCCTATAAGGAGTCATACAGAAAACAAGCATCCCTAGGAGGGAGGGCACGTGGGTTTTGTTCTGTAGTAGTCCAGAAGATGCCAGCGCATGTGAGAACTGGGTCTCCTGAATATCAGGTACTGCATGAGAGGAATGTGAAGGGGGACATGCATTGGGGAAGAGAGGAAGAAAAACATGCATGCGAGCTAAACCCATAGTCTTTTTCTTCCCTGTTATTATTTAACAGTTTTTTTTCTGAACATACAGCTCCCCACCAAGCCCTCTTACAGTTCTTAGAAGCTAAAGGACAGGTAGGCAGCAAGGAGCAATATGCAGGCAAAATGATCGGGCTAACAATAGCTGTGCATCTTGTTAGTTACATGATTTGTGCGAAAGGGCATGCTGCTTCATATTTATCTCATTTTTCTGCACCTACAGATTTTTTTTTTGACACAAAAGTGAGGGTGATTAATCCCGAATACCAGCTGAAACAGGATAAACAGAAGGGGACTGGGCATGTATATGTCACTGGTACTGTATACTATCTCATATATATTAAATACGAGACAAAGTAATAAAAATAAACAATACAGTATTGTGTCAGTTGCAACTCAGACAGTAACAAAATATTGCCACATTTTTTCTTACAAAGCTGGCTGTGTGGTGGCTGGAAAGACCCCTAAAGCATATAAAGCTCTTATCTTCATACATTTCCCTAAAGAATAATAGATCAGTCGGTGCTCTGATGCTGTTTTAATAATGTACAATTTACAATTCATTTGGTTACCAAGCACTCACAGTATATAATTAATTTCACAGACCCTTTCTACGCATTCGCATGGTTTACGACGGTACAGAGGGAAGGTGGGGAAACAGTGTCCCCGCCACTGTCATAGGAAAGTGCCTGGCTGGCGTGTCCCCTGGCCGCTGTAGGGGTGACGGGGCTCGATTCCCCCTTTCTTTCTGCCCCCAGCTCCCGCCTGCCTTTCCCATTCCGCTACAGGAACATTTCCACGGGGGATGTTGTCCTGGGGATGAGCCCGGCTCAGCCCGCAGCACCCCGGTAGCATCGTGCCGGAGCTGCCCCATCCCTCCGGGATGCCGTGGGTGTGTGGTCCACCCTGCCAGCCTTGAGATATGCTGCAAGTGCTGGAGCAAAAGCTAAGGTGAGCCAAAAGGGATGTCTCAAGGCCAAAAGGCAGGTGATGAGCCTTCAGTGCCTCTCACTGATGCCTCCTTTCGCTCTCGCAGCCGGGGACGGAGGAGTCTGGCAAGAATACAGGTATTGCTTCGGTTAGGAGCGACTGCCCGTCTGAGGCTGTCGGCGCATGAGCCCAAGCCTAATATCATTTCACAGAATCAAGGCATGAAAACTGGAGGGAAAGACTCCAGAAGCCAGCATAATACATGTTGTTGGGTGTTTTATTTCCACAGTCCCGTTATTTTTCCCTTTATGGGGAATCTGTACAGTTGCCTGAGAGACTTAAATAATGAAGTCTATTTGCAATGAATGGAGCTGGAGCTGCAGTTCTGTGATGTCTTGCACATCAAAGCAATTTTTTCAAACCTAAGTTTACCTCTTTGATAAAGACAACACCGGGAGGAATTCAGAGACTACAGAGAACCTGCAGGTCTGTGCATCCACCCAGAGCTTGCTTTGACAGCAGCGTATGAATTGCTATTCAAGTGCTGGTTTTGTTTCCATTATCAAATAAACAGGGGTTTCCTTTTCTGAATTTCCCAAATGTTCTTTTCCTTTTTGAAGTTCTCAATTCCTATACACGTACAATGTATGTATACACTTATATGGATACTCACGTATATGTGTACAAATATATACATAGATACATGTATATGACCATATAAGCCTGAGGGTTGAGGTCCCAGTTTGTGAATGTTCAGCACACAATCCTGGATATAAGAACACAAATACTGACACTGAACTGCAGCTTAAAGCTAGGCTTGCTAACTTTCTACAACTAGAGATGCAGTTTCTTTCTTTTTTCCTAGATGTTTAAAAGCTGTGAAAGGTACCATTTTCTTCTGGGGACTAAAGAACATTGTAAGTCAGAGCAGTAAATGTTTGATTAACCCCTACGGGGGCCTGTGTGATTTTCACAAGGCATTAAATGTAAGAGGTACATCTTCTCTTGCACTGCCTCTGCAGCTGGCTATTCAATCTTCTGGCATTCAGCCTATTGATTGGGTTTCCTGATCTCTTACTTGAACAAAGATGCGGTGAGGCAGAGGCCGTGAAATACTGCTTTCACATCTTGTTTCCATATAGGATTTGGCAGCCAATTTGCCAACATATTGAAGACCTGCAGCTCTTCTGTTTTACATCCATAGAAACCTGACTCTTCTGTGAATCAGGGCATATCTATAAACATAAGCATAACCAAAAATTATGATTAAGGACATCATGTATGTATTTGTAAAAACAACAGCAACAACTGTTGTTATTATCAATTATTCTTATTTGCAACATAATCATAATTAAAAGCTTGAGTGGTTCATGTACTGCAAGGTTCGCTTCACAACAGGGCTCAAAATCTTTCCCCCGCAGGCAGGTTTACAGGGGCTTTAAAGCAATGCCTGTGCTGCATGGGAGGGCTGATGGACTCCCGACCCCCCAGGAGAGCGCTGGCCTCTCTTCTGCTCAAGAGAAAGCACCCAAGAAAACCTGATGCAAACTCTCCCTAAGATGTGGGAAGCAGTGAACCTGAAAAACTTTGCTTTTAACCTTTGAATATCAAAGGGTCAAAATCTAGCCTTCAACCCAGGTGAATTTTGCCGACAGTCAAGGAATAAATGAAAGTCTGTGTAATTATCTAGTATCTGCTTTTCTACCTGTCTCATTTCTCTCCCATACAATAGTCCTCTTAGCTTCATTTCTCTTTTCAGTTCAAAAATATTTTGTTTTGATTTAATGTTGCTCAAGAAATGAATACAACTGTGTTCGTAAAATTCTCGCAGGCACCAACCTGATTGTGAGGCAAAACTCTCTACTTTGAATTTCCAGGTCTGTATCTATCAAAGGAAAAAAAAAAAAAAAAAGCATAGCATTGCTAGGAAGTATTATTTGCTTTGTTGCAGCATTTTTTTCCAACAGTGAAATCAAACAAAAATTTCTCAGATGTGACAGTAAAGTTGACAATATTTAAACCCACAATGGCTTAACAGCATTGGAGAAAAGATAGCATTTACCAAAAATACATAGAAAGACATTTTAAAATTTGATCACCTATTATTTTTTTCTCTGACAAAAAAATTAATTATCTGGCAATCAAATCCAAACAACAGCTAAACCAAATCTCTTTCTTTTGTGATTGCTGGGGGATGAAAGAGTCTCTTCTTGTTTCTTAGTCCCTATTGAATATGAGGTGGAAACGAGACGGCCTTTGCAGTGGAGAACTCAGGGGTCCAGGCTGGTGTCCACATCATCCCTAGTTAGTCCTGTTAGATGTCTTCCCTCGGATTCACTCCTTGTGAACCCACGGGGACTATTGACAGTAGAAGGTTAAATGTGCTTTGATGTGGAGGCCAGCTGGCACAAGATGGCCCACATCCATTCTCCTAATCCTCCTTCCCTCCCCAAATGCCTGTTGGGAATGGTCCCTGGCCGGTGTTACCACCTGAGCTGTGTCCAGGGATGGCTGGGGAGAGTCGTACTTGACCCAAGCCAGAACCATGCCAGGGACTGCTCTAACAATTTAACAATCTGGAAAATTGAGCTCCAGCACCTGGGGACGTTCCCTGGTGCCGTTTCCTTGACTATCTGCACGTGGCCACGCAGAGCAAACCGTTTCGATAAAATACCTATACGATGACACTTTCAGTGCAGGGTTGCACGCTGAAATGCGCAAGAGCAGACACTTTCAACATGCCAGCCAAAACATTACGTTGAAGTTTTGCACGTCAACTAATAAGTGTCGTGATCGTTTTTAAAAGAGAGCCTAAAATTTGCCAGAAAGGCAGTCAGATCCCCAAGTTGAAGGGAAGTCAAGATAACACTTAAGTGGCTTATTCATGAAAAGCTACCACTTGACTTTCCACAGTGAACTTGCCAACATAAGGCTTCATGGAAGGAATGCAAAACAACCAGGCGAAGCTCAAAGAAAAAAGTGTATTTTTGGTCAAGGACAAAATAATCACGCCATCTCGAGATGTGACAGGCCAACTTACATAGCTTTGATTTTACCAGCATAACTACCTGGCACTTTCTGTGATCAAGATGCCCACAGCTGTAATCTAATGTGATCTGGAGCTTATTCACTGATCACAGCTGTGTAATTTCAGGTAACATGCTTCCCTTGTTTAGTTTTGTTTAACATTGTTAAATATATAGTCAGACCATCTGCACAGTATTTTTTTAAATTGGAAATTACAACCATAACTTCCTTTTTATATATCAATAAACTAAATAGCAAAATTTCAAAGGGATCCTTCTCTACCAAACACTGAAGCAGAATGTTTGTCCCACGCCACACCATTGCCTAATTGCACACTAATTGGACAAACGTGATTAAATATTTCAAGATCTTTACTAATTGCCTCTATTTTAGCTTTAAAATTTGCTTGCCACCAACAAATTTAATGACACTGGTGTCTAGTCATCAGCAAAAAGCCCAAGAGTTGCTCTTTAAAATGTACCTAGTCAGAATATTTACTGATTGTGCATTGTTGTTTCCAATGTAGCTTAATTAGAAATCCAATCAGTTCTCTAAGTCTAATTATACTTGATTTGTAGATTCAGACTATGATACATAATGAAGCTAAGCAGCTAACAGTAAACGTGCTTGAAATGTAACAATAAGAGAAATATTTTTAATGCATGCCTTGTTATCATTTTAGAAACTCCAAGTAATATATGAGATCAAACACAAAGGGAAATACAGAGATTTATGACTCAATAGATTTCAAAAAAAGCCCATGTTTTATCCTGCAGCAATATAACTGGTGTGTGTTTAGTGTTTAAAAATATTTCCTTTGTTTGTTTACTTATTTGTTTGGACAAAATAGCAGCATATATTTTGTGGATACTTTGATGTCTGTACTTGGTTGCACGTATCTTACAACAGTTATTTTTGCCCTATATTTTAAATGGCATTATGCACTGGAAGCTGGGTTAGAGGTGGTTACTAAGGCAGCAGTTCCCTTTAGCTGAGTCCCTACATCTTCAATGCACCCTTAATTTACTCTTCTCTGCGAGAAATATCCTTTAGGGGCCAAGGGCCAGATGTTTCTTTTTATTCCATGCTGTGCAGGGAAACACATCTGCTCTGCTATAATTTTTTACCTCAGTCCTATAGTCTGAACATTGCAGCTGCATCCTTACACCCGTGTTGTAGGATCAAACTAATAGCATGTCACTTTTTGTAGGCAAGGCATTGCCTACAATGTCCTTTTATTAGTTTTTTTGTGTAGTAGCAAACATTTTTATCATGCTTAAGTAATGAGCAGGACAAACATCTTCTAAAGAACAGGCAAAACTTGGGGCAAGCAGAGGAGGAGGAGGAAGGAAGTCCGTCAGCAAGTCACCCCAAGACCCATGGTTGCTTCCTTGCGTTTCCAAGAGAGAAATCAATAGGCAGCCACACTTTTCCATTTAGTAAACCACAGAGTTACCCAGGGGCTTTTCAGAAATCAGGCTTTTTCATTGCTGCCTCTCTAGCTTGGTGGCTTTTAACATCATCTTCTGCAGACTTCTTGGGGTCCACTTGTTGCTCCTAAAGGCTTCACTAAAGGAGACAAAGCTTGCTGTTTGGGAACTTCAGTTTGCTGGAGAAGACACTCTTTCTCGACTAGAAAGTTTTTATGAGTCTACAGGTTAGAAACAGTCAAAAACCACCCAGGTTATCTCATATGGAAAAACCACCTTCTAACCCTGTGATGGAAAGGATTATGATCCCAGGCTCCTTGTGAGGAGAAGGAGCAAGGTAGGTAGTAACCACCTTCAGCAGAGTTAGGGCAGGATCTTCTGGAGGCTACAGCACAAGGAAATTCAGGCATCTGGACCCTTTCCTTTTAAGAGGGGACTCCTAGGGGCTTTATGCAGCTCAGGATTTTCTCTCCTTGCCTTTGTTATTCTAAATCTCTTCTTAAATCAAAACCTAGTCTTTTGCTGCAATGAAAAGCATAACCAACTGGCGAGCGTTTGTGTGCGGGCTACAGAAGACAAATGTTGAGAGCTCACCCTGCTAATTGCTGCAGCTCTAGAAGAAGCTAATGAATAAAGCAGCTCATGAATAAAAGCTGTTCCCCAAGTTGTGGCAACACCACTGAGAATACGGATGGGGAAAGGGAGGAAGGGAAGCCAAGAGGGCAAAAATAAGGGAGTAAACAATGAAGTTAATGTTAACTGCTGCTCAGTAAGAAATGCAGTGCATAAAGTAAGTCATCACTGAGAAAAAATTAAAAAAAAATTCTTGGTGAAGCCGAATGACTTAGCTATGGGTGATGCAATCATGCTACCACATGGTATCATGGTTTTAAACATTTAGGGTGCCACCCCAATGGGATAAGCCACCATGGGGCAGATCCCGGCTCACTAGAAGCTTGGTCAGCTGTGGAGCCATGAGTTGGCTGGAGGGACAGCCCAATCTCTCCAATGGTCCCCCAGCTCTGGTCCCAGTGGCCTGACCACGCTACTCTGACGGTCTGCCACTGGTTTTGGGGGTCTTTGTCAGGAAATACATCAAATGGCTTTGCTTGGCAGCATGACCTGTTGCATACAGCATGAAAGGAGCCGGTGGGTGATGTTGACTTTCATTCTGGCTTCCTCCCCGGCCTCGCCGGCACCAGGGTACGGCCTCGGTGCTTTCTGCCCAAAAGCCAATATTCACCAGCTTCCCAGAGCACTTGAGCTCTGTCGATGAAGAGCACTGAGCAGCAGCTGGCTATTATTTTCAGACTTCCAGCATGATATTTTGTACCACATACAATGAGATAAATTTTGATTTTTTTTTTTTTTTCAGTAACCACTGCGACAGTGTTCTTTAAAGAACAAAAACTGTGGAGTTGTTATTAAGAACTTGGCCCTGCTTTAACAGCAATGTGTGAAATATTTTTCTATGTTGCTCTACTTATTTTATTGAGTCCAGGGGTGGGGTTCCCCCTCTCCTCTCTTTTCTTCTCTGCCCTTAAAATCAACGGCAGCAAGGACAAAATTTTTTAAAAACTGCGAAATAAAATGTTTCAGACACAACCCCCACACTAACCAGTGTTCAATATTTTATCTTTCTTTACTTTTTTTTTTTTTCATCTGTGTGCAATCAGCCTTGAAAATTTCCTTTGCCTTCATTTCTTTTAACTTTGATGGTATTCAGATTGCAGGCTCTGCCTTGGCCCCTCATGCCACACAGTCTTCTATTTGTATTATTAAAATGCAGCACTTGCTTTTTCATTTTACTCTGTTTACAGGGTATTGCTTTTATTGATTAATGTCTCAGACTCAAGTAAAATGCTAATCACACAGGGAAAAAATTGTAAAAAACTCAATACGCTGATCTGTGGTGCTTGGCATTGGAAGTAGCTCACTAACTTAGCTCTGATTTAAGCTTCAGATTGGCAGCAGCTCCACCCCACTAATGCAGTGGCTGAAAACCTGGACCTCTTTGGCCAAGGTGCACAATGTGTTCCCAGTTGTGCTCGCGTCATGGGGCACGTGGGTCCTAGAGAAGAAAGACTAGACAAATTGCATATTTAACTTAATTTGCCTGGGACTATGATTTTCAGACTCATTTATATTTATCTATTTTCTGCCAAAATGGTGGCTGCCACATACTCCTTCCTTAGGACAAGCCTGACATAAGTGTGTGTGTTCTGGCAGCCGTGACAATAAATAGCAAGCTGGCTTGGAAAAACAAATCAAACCCAGAAGTACAAGCCTAAAGAAACAGCAAATCACTCTCTGCTCATGCAACACCAGCAGGTGACTGGACTCTGCCCTGTTGCTTCTGCAAAGCCAACCGCCGAGTGTGTAGGAAGGAGCATGACGGGCTCAAGGTCTCTCAGCACCGAGAGCAAGACTGAGTTTTGTTGCATCAAAGGGGAGGCTGCCCCAAGGAGAGCAGGCTTTTGACTACCGATTCTGGGAGGAGCTCTTCCACATCCCCCTCTCCCCTTCCTAAGCAACACCACCGGCAGCAAGACCATCTTTGGCACCCAAGCAAATCACAGGCAAAGAAAAGGAAAACGTGAGCAAGAGCTGCCCCTTGCCCACTGCCAGCTGGGGAAACAGTGAGTACTACAGCCTCCATCTCACAAAGATGCGTTTCTGCACACACCTGTATTTTCCTCTCGTGCAGCCTGCAAGGAGCCGGCAGGACCGACTGTGCGAAGTGCTGATGTGCCTGTCTCTGCAGGTTCAGGACCCGTGTGATTGAGGCCCCAATTACAAGAAGTTCTCAAATGTATTTTAAATCTGTCCCTCTCCTCAGGATGTGCTTACACCAGGTGCTTAACTGGGAATGGATGCTTAAATTATATTCAGTGGGACATAAGCCAGAGCTTCAACTCAAATGTGGGTGTACGTCCTAACTTAAACAGTGATGCTTTCCTGAAGCAGGATGCAAACTGTGACCCACATGAACAGTGTAACACATTTCATCATCAAAAGTCCTTCTTGATGGTGCGGTGTGATTGTGAGCCATTTTTCTCTGCTTGAAATCTTTATATGTAACTTATATATCCTGTAGAAACAAAGCTAAGATGACTTTAGAAAGTGTTCAGAGGCTGGAAGAGGTTAATTGATGCTTTTATTTTTCTCCAAACCAGAAAGCTTTCTTTTTTAAAAAAGCTATTTTATACTTTTCCCATTATACTCTCTTTTTTTCCCTCTTTTCCTCTTAATAATAAGGTCTGGCCCTCTTTAACATGCAACAAGAGCCTAATGAGCCATGCAGGCTTCTGTAATTTCTTCACTGTTGAAAATGCCTGACACTAATCTATGCTATTTATACTAATAAGAGGTGCGTCAGCTGATACTTGGTGGAATGAAAACATTTAAAATATACTTTATTGAATTGCAGGTAGCAATTTCTCACAGTTTACTCTGCTGTGGAAATAAAAGCCCTACAAGTATCACAGAGCTGTATGTATTGCACAGCACACACAGCTGAAAAAAAAAATCTGATGCCCAATGATATATTAACTTTATATTTTATGTAAATATGTCAGAGAGATACTGCAGGAAAATCATATCTTCCATTTTTTTCTGTGCACTGTGTTTACAGTTTACATTAACAATGAAGTGCTGACCTAAAATACGAGGTCACATTTTATACTAAGTGGACATTAATTAATGCTAAACTGCAGAAGAACTCGTCAGGAGTTTATGCTTTACATATGTATGCATACCACAACAATTCAGCATGATTAATGATGTTCCAGTGAATAGCCAGGATTTACATGTGGAAAAACTAATTCCAGTTGCAGAAGTGCTGGTGTAGCTATGAGCGATGAAGGACATAAGTGAGGCAAGGTTCGTCGGGAGAGGTGGTATCTCTTATTAGAGCAGCAGATGCAGCTGGAAAAAGCGGACAAGCTTTTGGGCACACATTCTTTTCCTCAGGTTTGAAGCAAAGGCTGCAAAATGGCTTTCCACGTCAGGCCTGAAGAAAGGCTCTGTGCCTGAATCTTTTTCCAGTTAAATCAGTCAATCTAATAAAAACCACTCCCTTTCCTTTTGAATCTCTCTTTATACACGTATTTTAGAAAGGCAGAAAGTATTATCATCTCTTCTTCAAAGACGCTGAAAAGAGAAGCTGGGATGGACTGGTCTGAAACCGAGACGTGCTGGCTGCCCGGGTGAGAGGAGGCCAGTTTCCTTCCTCTGCCTGCTCTGCTGCCTGCTACGTGAAGACAAAAACATCTAAGAGAGGGGACCGCAATGATTCACATTTCTGAAGATGTGCCCCAGGCACATAGTTACCCTGTGGTTTTGGAAATATAAATTCATACCTCCAATTTAATAGGAAATACAAGCACACACTGCGGTATCCTATTTAAGTGTCCTCCTATCTGCCAAGTGTGGGAAATAGAGCTGGCGACTCCCCAGAGGCTGCAAACTCGCTCTTTTCAAGAAAGAAGGAATAAAGGAGGGGAATAGCAGGCCTGGGAGAAAGGATATGGCACAAAAATCCCCGCACCGCCCAGTCCCGGCATATGGTGAAGTGGCGTGTGGCCAGTGGCCCTTTGCAGCATATGGATCAGGTGGTCCAGCTGCGGGGGATGCCATAAGGTGGTCTTCAGCCAGATTGAGAAACTAGGTGGGGGATTTTCTCATCTGAGCAGGACGTGACCCTTTAATGATACTGGTGTCAAGGTGTCCCCCCCATTTTAGCAAGCTCTGCCTAGAGGTCACCTCTCCCGGGCACGCTGATGTCCTCCACGTTTCTTTGTTTGCCAACGTGTCTACCTCTGTCAAGCGAGGTGTGAAGAGGCATCCCAACACCAATGTCAAGGACACACCACAAGACACGTGTCCTGACTGTGACAGAAGTGAAGAAAAATCGTCATTATATTGAATAAGACCTCTGGCATCTCCAGGCCAGGTTTCCTTTCCAACAGCACCTGCAGATTTACTGGAAGCTGTGTGAAGCACCGTAGCGGATGGCTGCAGGATCTACCGCTGAAATATCCTTCTGAGCACTAATGTAGCAGTGTCACTCGAAGCAGAAGTGTAGATGTCCTTCAGGATTATCCTTCCACCTCAGGCGAGAGCCCTGTGGATGTTCTCGATTTCCACCCACAGGACAAGGCCTTGGTCAGGTCTTGGACGTCCTTCCTTCAGAGACATCCTGGGGAAGGGAACTCCAAGAATTTGTTACGCAGTAGGGAAAAAAAAAGGCCTATCTCTATCCTTTGTAATCATAGGGTCTTTTTACAAAACCAAGCATACTAATTTATGGACAAGTGTTAACAACAGCACTTCTTTTCATCTTCTTTGTTGTTCTGTGAACGTGCCCTCCTCCTGTGCTCATTTTCTCTATAAGATAGCCATCATAACCATGGTAATCATCTTCCTCTGGAAAACTCCAGGTGCACTTTTTTTTTAAATTAAATATTTTAAGTACATATTTTCAATAATTTTAAAATAGAAAATTGTATTTTTATGCATCTTCCAGTCCAGAGGAAGGGTGGCGGTATCCAAGGGAGTCCAAAAACCCACAGTTATATTGTGAGGTCTGCATTGTTGTTTCCTTTTGTCCTTTGCACTTCACACCTTGAGCACAGATTTGCACTGCCCCCATTCCTCAGACTGTCCCCAAAAGAGCAGTCAGATCTCTTTTGTTGCTTATCGAGGCTAATTTAGAACCCAGCAATGCACACGAGTAGTTCAAATACTTCTTTTAAATTATATTGTTTTGCATTTGTTAAAATTGGATTTTGTGTGCCACTGACCTGTCTGTTTGCCCTGTCCCCTCCGAAACTGCCCACTGTCTCCCTAGTCTAGATGGTAGCCACTAACTTCTCACTTGCTGCTTTCTCCATCACTGCCACTCTGGCTGTCTGCATATCCTAGGTTGTGCCTAAGAGACCAGCCATGGTCCAAGGTCCTCTTTGCTGCCAATGCAGTATGAAGGGCAACGAAGCTGGTGAAGGGCCTGGAGCACAAGTCTTATGAGGAGCTGGTGAGGGAACTGGGGTTGTTTAGTCTGGAGAAAAGGAGGCTAAGGGGAGACCTTATTGCTCTCTACAACTACCTGAAAGGTGGTTGTGGTGAGGTGGGTGCTGGTCTCTTCTGTCAGGTGGCTGGAGATAGGATGAAAGGAAATGGCCTCAAGTTGCACCAGGGGAGATTTAGATTGGATATTAGGAAAAATTTCTTTACTGAAGGGGTTGTTAGGTGTTGGAACAGGCTGCCCGGGGAAGTGGTGGAGTCACCATCCCTGGAGGTATTCAAAAAACGCGTAGATGTGGTACTTCAGGACATGGTTTAGTGGGCATGGTGGTGTTGGGTTGACTGTTGGACTTGATGATCTTAGAGGTCTTTTCCAAACTTATGATTTGATTTGCAGCAAGAAGACAACCCTTGCCCTGCATGCTTGTATTCCTTGGCCATATCTACGTGGCCAGGGTCCCCCCGAGCCCAGGCCACAGGCGAGGCGGCAGCCATGGGGAAGGGCTGGGCACCCCCTTTGCCGGCAGCGCTGGCTCACGGGGGCCAAGCTGGAAGCAGGCACCTGACCTGCGGGCCCTCCACAGCAGACAAAAGGATAATAACAAATGCAGACGAGCAGCCTAGCAGGCAGGAAATTCAGCTCACCACTCACCATAGTGCTCCAAATTGCTGATGTTTTCCACTCGGTACATTCCCTTAAATATTCGGTGAAGGTCATGGTAATCTGTGTTGTAATGATCCCTCTCCTATCGCTCGCTTTTCCTGACGTTGCTGTAGCAGTCCGGCTACTTCACCGGCAATGAGAAAATGGTTCTGTAGCCCCTCTTTCCTCCCTCGAATCCAGAGAAATGCCCTTTGATTTATCCTCTCAGCGTTTGTAGCGCCAGGGGCAGATTGAATTGTGGGCTGTCTGGATCTGTAACTCATCCCCTGGACAATTACTGGACATACACGTCCCAGCACCGCTCTCCTCTTAACCTTCACCAGCCTAAGTGTGTTAACTCCCCAAAGATTATCAGGCTGTCTGAAGGTGTGATTGAAATGAGCTTGGCTCCTCTCGAGAAGCCAGTGCTCTAACCTACTAAATCACTGGCTCTAATCTTGAGCACTTAAGCAAAAACAAACAAAATAATCTTCCAGGAAACACTAATAGCGCAATGTCAATACTCACATCATGTGTGTCAACTGCCCTATTAATTATTATCATTACCTGCCTTCATAAATTGAATGCAACTGCACTGTGGGAAACCAGCATTAATTGGGAAAAAGCCTACAGAAGCACCTTTGCGTATTTGCGTGTTTTTCCTCTCTCCCTGCACGCACATACAACACAAAATGTACCTGTTCACCTATGCTACCTTGCATGCGTGTATGTAGATGCACATATATTTTGTACACACGTGTATACACTCCGTGCAACCTACCAATTTAGTTGAATACGGCACACAGAGGTATGTGCCTTCTTCCCGAGCAGCTTATTTTGCAAATGTTGCTCTATATTCTTAGCCTGTTGTTGAAATATGTGCAGACATAGACTCCGCGAGGATACGTCTTATGCCCTGCATCTCGACATTTTCCGACAGATGTTGGCTAATGCGGTTGTAGAAGGTTCACTGTGGATGCAGTGAGCCCAATAAATCTTCCTCTTAAATGCAGACACTCCACCATCCCAGCATCTTATACCTATAATACATTTTAATTACTTGGCTATTCAAATTATACTAAATTAGATCTGCACGGAGCTGCATCACAGATTTCTCAATTTACATTTAATCCATGGCAAACAAAATAAAAAAAAAAAGGCAAGCGCACTTTTTATTGGAACTTGCAGGAGCTACTGAAGTCTGATACCTTTAAAATTATTAAGTGACAAAGATTACTAGCACTAAGGTTCTACTTTGCTTCCCCATTAGCCATTTAGGTGACAGCTGCTGTATTACACATAAAGATGAACCATTCCTTGAGGGATGATAGTGGTTCCGCTGTGACACTACTGGCATAAAGCATTATCAGACCATAGCTGTGCTTAGAGCCATCACAGTCTCCTAGGCACCTATCAGTACCCTCATTATCTGCATCACAGAGTGTCTAGAAAGAACACTGCCAGGCTTCACAGCTTTGCAGCTCATTTGAGAAGCGGAAATTAAACATCCCAGGAGAAAAAACAGGCACATTGTAACAGCACCAGTGCTGTACACCAATAACATGTTGACTGCTGTTGCGCCCGACTTCTGTCTCATTAATTTAATAGGCTCCTGGATTGGGGATGGGAAGGTGGAGAGCCAGCCTTTACAAGCAGATTACTGAGCAGGGCTCTCTGCACTGATTGCGAATCCGGATTGGAGTGAGAACTTACGCTGAGCACCACCACACTTCAGATACCCGTCCTGACTTCTGCAGCTGCCCTGTCGTGAAATAAACCAGAGAGAGGCAGCAAAATTAGCTCATCACATATGTCACCTGTGCTTAGATTATCCCTAACCCCTGTGTGAAGTAAAGGACAGCAGCACAGGTGCCTTTGCAGGCAGCGACTGTATCTGCGTGCCTGTGTGAGGGTTAATATGGGGGTGTGAAATGGGGACCGCTGCATTCAGACTAGCTTGTGTTAGCAGAAGCGGTCCTGCTGCTGCTGCAACGCAGCTCTGCTCTTCAGAAAAGGCTGGTTTGCTTTCTTCCCCTGAAAAAGTAACATTCACTCATGTGGTGATGTCCAGCAAAAAGCATAGTCCTCGGCGAAGCTTCTGTAGGATGCGAGCAGAGCATACACCTAAACGGCCCAGGGGTGACTTGCTCCCTCAATCAATACATTTAAACAGCTTTCACTTATGCTGAAGCCAGTAAGTGCGAGTCAGGGAAGAAAAATGGACGTGGGCTTCTATTCTATTCCCTTGCCAAGTTTTACATCCAAGAGCACCTGAAGGAATTTGGAGTTTTTAAATTTTTCTACTGCATTTTAGTTAGTTATTGCAGGTGATTTCATGCATTTCCATACCTTTAAGCTGATTAGGACATTACAGGAGATGTCAGCGGAAGCAGGACTGGTCTGCAAATGTATGTGTTGTGAGAGACATTCGTCAAAGTGATCTCTCTGCTAATGGTGTGCTTGGATATTTGTGTCCATCTATGTGCCAGTTTGTGTGGATGGGTGATAAAAAAGAAGATAGAAATAAAAAGAAGGTGAATTCATTTTTACAGTCTCTGTAAAGCCACTTCACCCATCGTATAGGAGCTGAATTCCTTGGACCCCACTGTTCTCTCCCCTTAGGCTGTGTAGGGGTTACTCAAGTGCTCCAGGGTGCGTGCTCAGATATGCGACAGAAAAAGGAGCCTACGGAATGTATGTATATATATATATTTACCCTTATCTTGGCATTCAGAAATACAGATTTTTTTCTGGATTGCATAACAAAAATGCAGAAACTGCATTATCTAGAAACACGTACAAACCAGTGACAGCATGAAGAGCAGGTGGGAACTTTGTTTTGAAGGCCCTGTGGGGAATATTGGAAAAGGAATTGCACTTTGTGGGGCTATTAAAAAAAAGACATATGCACACAGGTGGTCTCAGCATCTGAAATACATCCCCACCCCTTGGAATTGTTGTGGGTCCCTGAGTCTATACACTTTTTGGGGAGTCCCACAGCCAATAAGAAGGGAAACTTCCTTAAGTATCTCACCTAATGTCATCCAAATAAGTATATTGAGATTTTTGAAACTGTGGAAATGAACAGGAATATGCATCCCAGGAAATACTTTCCAGAATTTTTCCCCAACAACTGATTCCTAGGAAGATTTCCCAGAAGTTGATAGCAATTACAGACATTACGCTTGCACGCTTAAGATCTGATCTGGCTTAAAGAAGCAATCATACACAGTGGTTTTTCTTCCAGGGTTTTTGTACGTGCACTTACTGCAATAAGCGGTGTACTTTCAGCTGCTTCTGCATTGCTCCTGCGTTCATATTTTGGGCTGATATTCCCCAGATGTCCTTGGACAAGGGCAAGGGTCTTAAGAGTTTGGGGCTGGGGTGCGGGTTGGAACAGTGATTGGAAACATTGGAATTATCTAACCATTAAAACAAACTTGCAGATGCTCATCTTGTTTAAACATCTAAAACCAATTTTTAAAGCCTCAGTTTTGATCATGGCCTAAGCCCAGCAGGACATAAAATAGGTTAACATTTCTAGCATGCAACTGGAAGGATTAATGAGGCTGTGGAGGGTTTGAAGGTCATCCTCTGCCCAAGAGCAATGGACACCTTCCCCCTCATTATTGAACAACACATGGAAGAGATAGGTATATATAAAGCTTTTATTTGAACATGCAATGATTTGCTCATTCATGTAGGCACACATACGGTAAAACCTTGGGTACCTAGAAGATGTTGGGTTCAGTGGAATCAGAAACAGGTACTTAATGGTAAAGCCAAGGGACCTACATGAGGGGATTTGACTTGTTTGAATCTCAAATTACACACTTTGACTTGGTGCTGATTGCTGTCTTAAACTGTGAGCCTAGTTTGGTTTCAAAACCACCTCTGGGCAAAGATAAGTGCATAGCTCCCATGTAGCTGCCGCAAATTCACACGCATGGGAGTAAGAAGATAATACGTTTCCATAAATATATGTTCATGAATGCACCACTCCTTTATTTAGATGTGGAATCAAAATCCTCTTCTTTTTCCATATTGGTCTTTTTTTTTTTCCATGGGTGAGGGAGGACCCTTTTTTAAACTAAAAAGATCACAAGAAGTTGTGTTAACTGAGTGTGACAGCAGGGGCAACAGGACAGTAGTGAGACCCACATTTTCATTGCTGTGTGGGTGACTTGCAGTTCACCATACCTTTTGCCACAAAGGTCTACATTTTAATTCTTACAAAACACTTTTTCACTCAGATGTACCCAACTGAGAGAAAGATTTGGCTGTAAGAAACCTGGGTAAACCTCAATCCAGATAAAACAGCAGGAATCCCTTTGACCTTTGAAAAAAGATCAAAGCAGCTGAGGTACATGCAGGGACACAGGAGCAGAAGGCATCACCTGGGTCATCGAATTCAGTCACTCACAGCCACGAGCAAGCTGATTCCTGTAATGCTCTGGGATCCAGGAGCATTTCTCAGACCTCCAGTCTGGGAACAAGATACTGTCTCCTGCTGGCAATGCCTGCTCCCAGTGGAAAGGAAACCTCAGGGCAGCAGGAGCACAGGTTCCCAGCACGGCCGGCAGGTCCCCAGCCTGGCTCACAGCCCTGGCACCCGACGTTCTGCCCGCCTGCCCCTCCAGCACGGACCACCTCCACTGCCCTGGTGCCACCCCTACGTAAGAGACCTCAAGCCGTGTCCCTCAGGTAATCATCTGTGGTTGCTCCTAAGGTCTCCAGCAGCTTTACGTTGCTGAAGCATCATCTTTCAGTCCCGCTAGCAGCAGGACAAGTCAAATGCATCTGCTGCTAACCCAGCTGGCTTGCAGGGGACCTGGACGGGCAGCTCCTCGGTTGCAACACACCAGAGGGCCAGACCTCAAGTCCAGACTGCAGGGATACCCTGAAACCTGTCACCTTCACAGACAATATCTCCGTGTCCAGGATACACTCTACCTCCTTGTTTATTGATTGTAAGTTGGAGAACAGAAAATTCTTTTTATTCCCATTAGGAATCTGGAAAAGCTTGTAAGTCCAGTAACCAATGTTGCACCTCAGTGTTTTAGAGTTAAGCAAGGCAACATGAGCTGGGGAAAGGTACAGGTTTGTGGAATAACGCTCCTTTTCTAGACAAAGGGAAGCAACCTTGTTCTAAACCCACAGGTGTGGATGTTGGAATAATAATGTGAAATTGCCAACAGATGGTCCTCTTTCAATCCAAAATATGGCAAGAAACGTTTGAATTAACATACACAGTGTTACCTTACATTCCTATCTCTTAGTACTCTGCTGCGTCTATCCTCCCATCAGATAATTTTGGACAATGCACACTGAGGCAACCATGCGTGTAATACTGCCTAGGAATCTGTGCCCACATGGAGAACAAAGGTGTCTGGGGCAAGTGTGCAGGCTAAAGGCCTCATTGCATGTATCTCTGCAGCTTCCAGACCATGCCTCTGTTTGGACACTGATGTCCCCTAGCCATTCGGTGGGACTGGGATGCGAGGTATTGAGAATCATTAAGTCTCAGTTTGTAGCTTGTCCTTGGAAGAACTGAGTCATTTAAAGCAGGGGCACAACCACTTGTTTTCTCTGCCAGCATTTCAAACTCCAGGTCAGAAGGCTTAAGGATTTTGGAAAGTAGGGATAAAGGTTTATGTAAGTCTAACTTATTCCTGTGTGCCCTCAAGATATGCAAGATGGCTTTCACTGATGTCTGGGATCTGATTTGAGGTGCACAAGCATCGCTGCAGACCAATCCCCACTGATTTAGGTGGTGTTACGGAAGATTTACGGAAGTATAATTGAAGGATTCTTTTATTTTGAAACTGTTCTGGGTCAAACCCTGGAAGAAAACATATAGGGATTAATATGAACTTATCACCCCTCCATTAATTTCCAGTGACAGACCCATTTCTTTCTATTCCAGCTTGCTATTGCTCCCAAGGTAGTAACTTAAAAAAGCCAGCTCTGCCCATCTCAGAGGTAATTGAAGTCATGTCTTCTTCACTCTTGGTGCTTTAGAGCCCCAAGAAACTGGACCATTATTTTGTCCACATTATCCAAGAAGACCATAGCAATTGTGACAGAAATTGAAATTGAAAATAATCTAGGCAATCTGTTTATAAGGACTGCACTTTGCCTGCCTAACCAACTAGAATATAACCTGCCTAACCAGCTTGTTCTGAATGCAAGCTCCATTTTGCAAGACTTGCAGTAAAAGGAGAAAATCTGCTTTACCTATTTTTGCTTTTGAGTATGTCACCTGGAGCTCCAGATATTATTTTTCTTTTTTTTTTTTTTCCTGCCTCAATGAAATGTCTCTGTCTTTGAAGAATTTCTGCTAAATGAATTAGAATCTCTGCTGGAAGAATGAATGATTTTGTCAGTTTATAGCCAGTATTCTTATTAATGCTATCTAATTGACTTATTTTAGAAACACATATTAAACATATGCTTTAAAAAAAAAAAAACAAAACCAAAACCAAAACTATGTACCAATCTTTCAGGAATGGCAAGAAAATACAGAAAAACAACAAACTTTGCAGTCATCTCTCGGATGCTGGATTCTTCCAGACTCACAGCTGCTCGAATGCCTTCTGCCAGCTGAGTGAAGAGTTTGATGTGATAACAAAAGAGCTTCCCTGGAAAAGCCAAAAATACGTCTGTAGCACAGCAGCTGACCAGCTCAGCAGCACGGGTCACTGCAAGCACAAACCGCCTGCTTCTCTATTCATTCCTCTAGCTCCTGACTAAATGCTGAGTCAAGTTTAAGGGCACAGACCATATTCAGACCATTCATCACGAGTGCCGCAACCATTTCTGTCCCTTGATTTTGCAGGAAAGCCTGGGCAACAGATACCCTGGGTCACCCATAGCTGTCTTGAAATGAAACACCACAGGGGTTGCAAAATCTGAATGCTTAGAGACACCGTAGAGAGCTTCTGAATATGGTCCTGCACCCTGTTAAGGGTCTTCGGTGGCCTGGGGCTCGGGGACCTCTCTCTTTGCAGGGACCCCCTTGCTGGCTGCATTCCCTCAAGTGACAGCCACCCAGAGCTGTTTTGTTGAGGTCCAAGCCCTAAACGCACACCCTCGGCCCCGCTTTCCCCTGCTGCGTCAGCCAGCATTTATGAGAGACAGCGGGAAGAGCATCTTGATTGACGTCCCCCTCAGGGAAAGAGAGGGGAGAACCGTATTGTATCAGCGGTGAGTCATCCTGCCCAGATTATCTTCCCCTCCTAAAATGCTAAAGATACCTTGGTGATGTCAGCTCAGGCTGAATAAAATTTGAGGATGAGGATGGTTTTAAGCCTTCAACACTGGCCGAGTGCATGAATTTTTCAAGCAATCAAGAGAAGAACTGGTGGGGAGGGGGGTCTCCCTGGGTCACTGTCCCTGCTCTGGGTCCCCCGTCTCCCCCATCATGCTTCTGTGCCGGGGAGCAAAGCCTGCAGAGTCGGTGCGGGGCACGCAAAGGAGATCCACACAGAGGATAAGAGAGCCGCAGTGTGGATTGTAAAAGAAAATTATGCCCCAATAATAGAGAAACATGCAGGCCTTTCATTCGGTTCACAGGCTGCAGTGCTCTAATATTATTAACCTGATTTATTTCAAGGAAAGGGTCACTTTATGAAGCGACTGTGTCTAAACTTTGTTCAGATAAAAGGCTGTTAACAAAAGGCAGGCTTTGGGAAAACAAGCAAAACTCAGGCTGTGCACTCAGTAAGCACATTTTCTAGTTTTCAGTCAAGAAGTCATTGGCAGTGTCAGTGCTTGAAAACTGCATGGCTCAGACATTTCTAAACCCTTTTAATCCATCACAAAGGGCTCCCTTGATTGTTGCTTTGTTTTTCTGCTGCTGCCCTACAGTATGGCTGCCAGTGTATATTCCTGATAAGCAGTGAGCTATGCAGATGCTGCTAGGTTTCCCTGCCTTCGGTACCACGCAACCTGCAAATGCCTGTGTGAGGGACACAATCGTGTGTCACAAGCAACCAGGAGAGGTGACACTCCGTCCTCCCCTTGTAGCCCAGGAAACTTAAAAGAATACAAGATTAATTTCCATGGGCCACGTGGTACTACCCATAAAAGTCCCTGTTGCAATAACTGGGAAGTTCTGCTTAAAAACCGAGGACACAATGAAACCCCAGCAGTATTAATGCCATTTTAATCCCCCTGGATTCAGAGTTTGGCATTACTAATGCAATTAATTGCGATAAGAGAGAGCGAGCACCAGCTCCATGTGTCTGAATATATACTTAACACACAATCCATCTTGAGATGTATGGGGAAACTATGTCTCTCTTCTCGCGTGACTGAAACCCCAGCGCAGCCTGTCCTACTCGAAAAAGCACCACAGAAGTCTAAGGGACATATTCAAAACCATTCAGGAGGAAAAGAGTGCAGCAGATAGCAGGGAGGGTCTCAGCACAGCAGCAAGGTGACCACCTGAGTAAACCGGCATGTGGACCCCCGAGAGCGGGGGACACGTCGTGTACAAGCACCTCCTGGACAAAACTACCAGGGAAACAAAGGGGACAGCACAGTTTCCAGCAAGCAGAGCAATGGTCTCTTGTTTTCACAGTTCTGCTTCACCTTTGCAACCTCTCTTAAATGCAGCATATTAGGCAGCAGCCCCATGGGGGTTTTGGAGGTTCTGGGGCCCCGGGCTTGGCCGAGCACCGTGCAGCGCCAGCTGTAATGCTAGCAGAGAATAATCTGAAATGAGAGACCAGCGTGACGTGAGCCCCACCAGCAATTCTGTGCACTTAACCCAAAAAAGAGCACGGATAAGGGAGGGCTACTGCTTCATCCCAGGTGCAAACCTTGATCAAGAGTCTGGGAAATTGAGCTGTTTAACTCAAAGCACCCCCTTCCCTTCCTGCACCCCAACAGTGAGCAGGTACATACACTCAGCATGCTCAGGTTGTCCTTTACTGCTGGCTGCAAAATGTTGTGGTTTTATCTATAGGACACGAGCATCTGCTGAGGCTGACCATGAACCAGTTATTCCTTGCCCCCAGCCCTGGGAAGAGAGAGATATGACATTTTCACCTACAAATACATGGGGTTTTTTTCAAATTTTGGCTACACAAAGAGAGGACAAGCAGCAAGATGCTCCGTATGAACTAGGGTCCTTGCAAATGTTACCCTGAGCCCTGGGACAGGCAGCACTGCTGTACTCAGATCTGAGGGGCAGGACTGAGCAGGGAGTGCAGCAGGAAAACAAACACGGACACGCAGAAGAAGGAAGAAGAGCAGAAGCGGGGGTGGGAATGAGAAAATGAAATGCAATCTGCTGATCTCTGGAGATCTTGGTGAAACACGAATGGGGCCTGGGTTAAGGAACATCTGTGCATGGTGAGGGCTGGGTGAGACCAGGAATAAATGCAGCAAAGGAGACGAGAGTGAACACATGCCTTGCGTTCAAAATCCAAATGGAAAAACATTTTCATGTCACTATTTTAATACTAGATGTTGAATGTCCAACATTAGCAATGAGAAATAGCCACCTTATTAATTTTTAATAATTACTAATGACCTCTTAAATTACATTTCTAAATTGAAAAAGATCATCAATATCAAACATTTGTGAGACACATGAAATCTTTACAAATATGTATTATGGCCGCTCATTGCAATACCTATGATATCAACTTTTACAAACATTGCTTACTTGCTTGACTCCCCACTGGCATTTTCACAGCTCAGCCCTGGCCACCTCTTCCCTGCAGCTGCTCCTCCTGCGGCACTGTTATTTCCACCCAGCCTAAAGCACCAAACACCAAATACCACAGGGGTGCTCGGGTCTGTGCAGCTCTTCCCTGGATAACATCTCACTAGTGATGAGGGAAAAGGGGGGGTTAAAAACCCTGACATATTTTTAACAATCATCTCATACAACCTTCTGAATGACTGCAGAGCAAAACATCAGATTTAGGAATAATAGCTGGTCTTTACCTTTTCATTACTGACCGGCAGCCTCAGTCTTTAGTCCCTCTTTTGTCTTGAAACAGAAGGATGTATTAAAGAGGATACAAAAACTTTACCAGCATCACTACAAGCAGCACACAGAGAAGCTGAAGAGTGTCAAACCCCCAAACTTTATCTTCTCTCGCCGCTGAATGCTATCTTGTTTTTCAGTTTGTCTACTAAATATGTTTGCCCCATTACAGCTGCAAGCAATTTGAGACAGAGGCTGCATCTTCTTCTATTATACTTTTCTTTCAGAGACCCAAGGTGAGGTGGGGCACTTGCTAATATGAAGTCACGATGATATAAAACAGCACATGAAAAATATTTCTACAAAGAATGGAATACTTGGCAGAGTAAACACACTAAGATATAAGATTTTCAGCAGGGTTTGTTCTTCTGGTTTTGGAGGAATATTCTGTACCACAGTGTTTTCCCTGGCCTGACCAATGAGTATTAGCTCGAATAAAATGGTATATTAATTTCCCTTGACAATAATTGGAGCAGCCTATGATCTTAGCAACCCTCTGGATATACTCCTAAGGTCAGAATGAGAGTGTCACAGCCATGTTGCTCTTTTATGCCACTCCCTATGCATTCCCAGGAAAAGCTACTAATCCACTTAAACAATTACCTTTCAGAGGAAGAGGCAGAGGACTTTGTATGGGGATACCTAATGAAAGACTCAGCCTGTGAAATATTTGAAAAACTCGCGGAGTGAAGAAGTGGAATACAACTATTATCTGACATGTAGCACCAATGAATAAAATCGTCACCAGACTGAAACTGCTTGGTATTTTTATTCATGTCTGTGTTGCAAAGTGGTTGAAGCCTAAAGCTAATGAAGGAAATAATATGCAATTCATCATGGTGTAGAGAGAGAGACAGACAGACAAACATAACTGTTGACTTGTGTCACATCAGTGCCTTTCAAACTTCCCTTTGTGGCAGCTTTTGGGAAAGGACCGTATTCTCTACGCCACTTACCATCTCACTTTCATCCCGTGAAAGAGCCACGTCCTGAAACCCCACTCAGGCTGCGAACAGGAAATCCTCTCGGTTCCTTACTGCTCGCCTTGCACATGCATACAAAATAAGGAAAGATAATCAGTAATCATGCCTGACTTTAAGTTAATGGGGCATAATATTGGAGGCAAATAGCTAAGTTGCGGTTCCACGTAGTGGGCGCAGTGCGTGCCGCGAGCTGTGCGTCCGGCGCAGGCGGCTGCTGTGCCTGCCAAGGGATGACGGGACGCAGGGATGGACCCTGCCTGTGCTGGGAACATGTCCCCTCAGCCCGGCTTGCCTGGCTTTCCCAGCGAAAAGCTTGCCTCTGGGAAAGAAACTCGCTCTTTGGTGGCTGCTGTGGACTTTCCGTCTCTGCTAGCCAGTGAAAGCTCCTTCTCCTGTCTTCCCGCGTTCTGCGCGGCACTGGGAAAGTATCAGATGCAGGAGGGACTGAGACTCAGTCTGGGGCTGGCACTGCCTCTGCATCGTGCATCATGTCCTGGAGGAGCAGCCTTTGCTATTCCAGCCTTGGGACACTTACTTTCCCTTAAACTAATTCCAGTGCTGGTTTGGAGGGGGGCTGCACTCCAGTCAGCCCCCAAATACTCAAAGTCATGGGGAAACAGCAGAAGGAAATAACTTGCTTAAAGAAAAACAATGTGTGAATTTAGCTTTAAGAGCTCATTCAGTATATTTGCTGTCCAAAAACTCCCAGAGAGTGGATCTACCCCAAAACCTGAGACTTCACACCTCTTTCTGGTCTGGCTCAGGCGTCTCATTGGGGGACCATGCTTTGGGCATGGGGTGACTTCGGAGACCAAGGTCCCACCTCCAGCTCCGCAGGGCCAACCTCTGCCATGCTGGCCAGGCTGGGGGGCCGTGGGGGGGGCCGTGGACACCTCACGCTCTCCATGTGAAGCCTGGCAAGCTCACACAGGACCCTGCAGAGAGCGGTTTGCACCAGCCCCACGCAGAGTGCTCTTTTCCTGCTGCCATCACATAGCGGTTGCAATCAGCCGAGGGGGGGGCACTGCCCACCCCACTGTGTGACCTCCCCCCCAAGGGAAGGATCCCACCCGGCGACAGCAGCGAGCTGGAACAGTGGGTTTGGTGCTGGTGGCAACTAAGCAGCAGACACACACGCTTATTGGCAATTTTTTCTGTATCTTATATAGCCGGACCTGCTGCTTGCCTGGGTATTTGGGGCACTGTCAGTGCGCTTGCAGCTGCAGATTGGCACCTCTAAAATTTTAGTCGTGATTTCAGTCAATTTGCACATTTCCAAAATGGAGCAAAACCTCATAAAGCAGAGATCTAATGCATATAATACCAATTTGCTGAATGTCAGTGTATACTGACCTTCTATTACAAACACTGGCAGATGGCCATTCCTTTAGTACTCAAGAGTTGCTTGAATAGAAAATCAAGCGATGGCTTAGCCTGTATTTCGCCTCTGCATCAGTGCCCATAGCAACACGCAGTGGTAGCCGCCTGAATACGATGCCTCTGCCACCACCAGCTCCTATCCAGCGCAGCAAAGCCATTGGCGATCCCATGGCTACCATATCCAGTTCTGTCAGAGCTACTAAATAGCCAGAGGGACCTCCTGGGAAGAAGACGGGAGCGTGCGGGCTGCCAGGCGGAAAGCCTCAGCCCAGCCACAGCAAACTGCGGGCAGGAGCCGCGCGCTCCCTCCGAGAGCCGGAGCGATGGTTATGCCTGTAGAGCAACCGCTGCTTTGCGGTGCTGGCAGGGAGAAGGAGAGCCAGTCAGCCTAGTCTGAATGTCATGCAAAAATGGACCATAAATGCAATCCAATAGCCGAGGAAAAAACTGTTTGAGAAGCCAGGGAATGCAAGAGCAGATCAGACACTTGCTCTGCAACCTGGCATGTGTGGGCAGCCTCTGCACAAGCACCAGCTTCCTTGGACTTTGTGTCCACAAAAACTTTGCAGCTATTTTCTAACAGCCCAGATTGTCTATATTTGGGGTCTTTTTCCTATCCACCCCACGAGGCCTATTTCCAGAGCCGAGAGCCTGGCAGTGCACAGGAACAGTGTGTGTGTCCAATACAGGTAATGCATACTGTGCATCGCTCCGAATTTGTCCCTTCCCTTTTCAGCATCCCTCGGGTCTTCCGTACCAGAGCACACGCAGCCTGCACATTTTGGAAATCATAAATGCGCTGTGGCTGCTCTTGGAAATTGGAAGTGACGTGGTGAGTCGTCAAATGTTGCAGCATCCTTCCCTCCTGACCTCTTTTCCTCTGGGACTATGCTTTCTCCCTCTGATGGGAAGGTACTCAGAGGTTCGAGGCCAAACTGGGTGATGCTTCTGTGTGGCAAGGACCAGATTGCCTGCCAAATTCCCACCTCCTGGCTTGTGGGTACAATCTGCTCGCAAAATAAACTGTGGGTTGAGGAGTTGCATTTCCACATACCGGACTGAACCTGTGATTGAGTTTGCGATTCTGCTGGCAGGGCCACCGCTGCCTTCCAAGTGTTTTCGGTAGGTTTGCAGAGATGCTCAGCATCTCAGGGATATTCCCTGCCAGCCTCTTGCGGTTCTTTTAATAGGCTGTGAAATTTTGGAATCAAACTATTTAAGCCTTCTGACAACACAACACATCTCCAGGTGCCTTACTCCACAATAAACATCCATTGTACGGCCTTGTCCCCTTACAATGCGGATTAATTTTAACCCTCACAACAGCCTAATGGAAAAAGCGTGCTGCACTCCAAATGCCAAACACTTGCTGAAAGCTTTCCTTTGTTAGCGCCTCCCGGTTTAGTCACCACCAGCTTCTGAAAAGATTCCACAGAGTTAATGTTTCCATTTCTTTTAATTCGCTTGCAATGATGACACAGCCATAACACAGCTGTGTTCCAGCTCAAAGGAGCCGAGTGCGGATGCTGCCCACTGTTCCTCGGCCCCTGCTCCCTCCCTGGCTCACAATTGGGGCTGATGCTGTTGGGAGGATACGGTGACATTTTCCTATCTGGGGTGGAAAAGTTCTTTTAGAGGAAGCTTCTTTATTTTTTTTTTTCCCTCCTTATTTCTTTTTTTTTTTTTTTAATTTGACATTTTCTCTGTGAAAAGCTGACCTAATTTTCTGGGAATAATGTAAACGGTTACACACTCGAAGCATTGCGCTGGAGAGTTTATAGATAAAGCTGAACTATTTTATGGTTCAATTATCCCAAAGTACAGGGAATCCCTGTTACATTAACACTTCACGAAGATAGTACAGCGGGGGCTTCCTTGCTCTTTTTCGTGTGAGTAAGTTAGGATTTGCCAGTAAAACCTTCACTGCAGCTTTGTAACTACAAAAGCCATTAGCACTGCTAGTTGTAAAAGACACATTAAAGATGTTTTCCTCAATGACTGTGTCTGGTGTTAGCATTTGTACCAATTCCCTGCTCCATTCTGGAGAAAGTTTTAAAGTGCCTATTCTGATGGGCAAAAGATCAGGTGGAAAAGAGTCGTTCAGGGGTGGGAAGAGGCAGAGAAAAGGGGACGAAGCGGTGGCACAAGGGTTGGCACAAATGCTGTAGCAGCAGCCGGTTGCCGCTGCGTGTCCTGGACTGATGCTGGGGAGACGTTAGGACATGGGTGTCCAGATCATCCTGACGTGAGCGACACGCGACTTGGACAAGCTGTGCTGGCAAGGGCCCTTCTCCCTGTTGCGTGGGCTGTAGAAGATTGCCGTCACCCTCAAACATGCCAGTACAACCTGCTAGATTAGGTTGTGGTAATCCGTATTTCAGACTGAAATACAGTGCATTGGGTTCACCCCACCAAAGGGCCAAGGGAGTGGTTTTAGCTATGGACTTAATGCAGTGTGCACTAGGCTGAAAATGTGGGAAAAGAGGGATGAAATTCTCTGGCTTATTCATTTAAGAGTTTTCTCTTTGGTGGACTGGGCTCTAGAAATCACCGAGACCCAGCTGGGATACACTTTTCTATTAACCCAAATAGGTGTGCAAGTCCATGATAGATTTGGGTTTCAGCATCAGATTTTCTGACATTTCTGGGGTTTTATTCCAAAAGAGCAGTTGTTTACATTTCTTACTTCACATATTCTGTAGGTCAATACCTTTGGCAAGTTGGACCATGCAAGTGGTTTACGTAGGAATAGATGTACCACCGTCGCCTCCCTTGCTGGTATCTGAACCAGCTGTCTTAAGCGTGGCTCGGGTATGGCTCCCGGTTCTCCAGCCATACCTGACTGCCACAGAGATACAGCTCGTATTCTTGAAGGAATTTGTTGTTCATCTGTTGCTGGTGTGCACTTTCATTTCTATGCGAATCTAATTAGGTTCAGTGATTAGGAGTGCTAAGGGGCATAACAATCCCACGGAAATTTACCTTTCAGAGAAAGAAGGGCAGCAAAAATATCCAGTAAAAGAAGAAAAAGAAAGAGAGGAAAAGGAGAAAAAACTACTACAATTTTATGCAGGATAAATAAATAAATAAATAGCCACTATGCAAATGCCTCTACCTATCTATCAGAGATTGTTGTAAAGACAAATTAGTTAATTGCTGCAAAGTGCTTTGAAAATGAAAAGGGATATATAAGAGGTGATTATTATTATTCACAACAATCTGGTAGGTGAAGGCATCTGTCTATTTTGCTTTATATATCCCCAGAGCTTTGCCAAAGCAACATTAGAAGAAAGGAAAAGACCTAAAACAGGAGAAGAACAATCCCAAAAGGGAGAGAAAAGGCCTGTGACATTTGTGAATAATAAAAATAATAAGCTACAGATCAGATTAAAAAAATACCATCAGGAGTATAGAGCAAGAAAGCTACACTGAGGTGCATTTGAACAGACCTTAATGGATATGAAGATCATTAGCAGTGTGCTGATACTGCTGAACTGACACAGAAAATATTAATTTAAATAGGAATATCTTACGTTAAGTCTATAGCTGCATTACTATGCAAATAAGTCAAGCTTCTGTGCCCTATGCTTTGGCTTTTTGGTACTAACCAGAATGTTTGTTGTGTGTCAAAACTTCCAAAAATGATAAAGTTTTTATCCCCAGGATCTGATGCAATTCTGCAATCTAAAATGCTCAAGGATGATGTAATGAGATCTGTAATTTAGGCTATGACTAAATCACACATTTGTCTCCACAAGTTGTAGAATAGCATCCAAGCTTCTGAATACTTACATTATGTGTTAACTCCCCTCACACCGGCAGTCCCACCAGACCCCAGGGAGCTAGTCATGTGCTTATGCTAAGCACATGCAAAAGTGCTAGCAGGATCACTACACTAATTTTCAGCATCAGAAAGTAAAATAATGCCTATACTGAGGCAAGACTCCTGATGAGTCTGTGGACTACAACATTTCATAGCTGTGGATTTCATAGCTGTGGAAGAATTAACTCATTTTTCCCTTTTTTTTTTTTTTCCTTCTTCTCAATATAGCAGCTAAATTATCACTTGCCCTAGCTATGAATCACTTCGGAGCTCATTCCTTAAAGGTACCCAAAATTCCCTCAGGTGTTTTGACATAATTCTATTACATCTTATTTCTGTTTAATATTAAATTCTTTCCTGCATGTTTAAATAAACCTGGAAACCTTTTTAGGGAACACAGCTTAATGGAGAACTAAGAACATGTGCACCGAATGTCACTATCTTACATACATTTTATTATTAATGGTAATTCATGCAGAACCAGCCACTTCACAAGAAGAGACTAAACACTTACACAAAGCTAGGTGCTTCTCTCTGACCTTAATTTGTTTCTGTACTTGAACGCTGGATTCCTTTTCAAAAAATAATTATTCCCATAAAGATTAAAAACCAATAACGCAGTCTCCTTCTGGGTGACAAACAAATGCAGGGGTTTGAGGGTGAATGCTAGGAATACTTTCTCGGTGGCTATTCCAATAAACTAGAGGCTAAGAGGTCTCCTCCTGGGTCAGGACGTGGGTGTCCTGAGAGAAGGGAGATGGAGGATGGGGCCTGTTTGTTCCCTCGCGTTTCATGGTGTTTTCTTCCTTGTCTGTAATACATGTTTTCTTACAACTTCTGCTATTAGTTTACTTGTTCACCAGACAACACCTCTGTTTTTTCTGTGGTATGGCAGTCTTAATTTAAGTCTCTGGTGACAGTAATTCCGGCATTTCTTCTTGATGGCCAGTTCATTTCCCTATGTGAAATAGCTGAAGACTTTAGTCCAGTTCCCAGGGAAAACTCATCCTTCGTACAGCTGACTTTTCTAAGTAAGCCTGGGATTTAGCATGCCCGAGACTAGATGGGCCCAAAAACTGAAAAGAGCCTGATCAAAAGCTCATCAAATCCCATGGAAAAGCTCCCTCATGAGGAGGAAGGACAGGACATCTGGGGTGGTCTTCCAGGATGAGGAGTGGGGAGATGTTTGGCATCTTCTGCCCAGACGGCAGAGATTTTGGTGTGGTCTCTCTCACTTCTGATGAAATGGCACATTCATCCAGGCAGGGCCACAGCTTGGGTTTCTGTCTTCTGCCTGCCAGAACCATAGACCCACAGGCGCTTTTGGTAGCTCATGGTGTCTCAAAAGAGGTTTGTAATTTGCCCAGAGGAGCAGGGGTAGCAGAGGGAGAAGGGACAGGTTAGCTGAACTAACAGGATTTCTACCTTACCTCTTTCAAAGTTGGTGTTTGCTTAGGAGATTCACTCCTTCTTCTGAGTGAACAGCGAAAATGCTAATTGGGGTGGTATGTGGCGTTTCCCACCAGCGGTCAAGAACGATACATCATTTCAGACATACTGGGCTACACCCACAGAAATGGAAGGTTTGGCAGTAAATCCAGATTTACCTTAGCCGAAGTATTTATGTGTTTAACATTGCCATAAAAGCTGGATATTAACAATTCTTAAAGTATTTCTTCCCCCCTACCTCTACCGTAAAGTGAAGGCAGGGTTTTTCCCTGGTTAAGCAGTTAGCGGTCTGAGCCCAGAGATCGTAGGGGACTTGGTCAAGTCAGAGGCAAAGGCGGAGTACCCAAATCATAGGCCCATACGGAGACTATTTTTGCACCATTTTTCCTCTACTTTTGGAAAAGATAGATATGTGCACTGTGGGGAACAACCGCAGAGGGAAGAACTTAAACTGACAAGGGTGCCAGAAAACAACAGGAAAGACAAAACAAAGATTCTTGGATTAAAACAACACTTCCATTAAAAAAAAAAAAAAAAAAAAAATCAGAGCAGCACATGATGCCTTTTGCAGTCCTTTGGTATTACATAGCTGTTGGCATAAAAAGGAAAGCTGCCATATAAATCTGAAGCTGCTTGTCAAGACACTGGAATATTATTCTAATAAGGCATCTACCATGATCCTTTTCAGAATCCAAAGACATCCATCAAAGCCAGAGACTGAAAGGGATGGCTTGGAGTTTATATTTCTAGGCACTGTTTGGGAGAAAACACCTTGCTTTTCTTATTCTTTTCCAGGGATGCAAAGCTGGAATTTGGACAACAGAGAGTCTGACATTTTCAAAGTACTGGAAGAAGTGCTTGTAGATGTGCTTTGTATTTTTGATCCCATCTTTAACTGTGGTATAGTCATAGATATCTGCTCCTAGGATATAGTAGGTATTTCTTGTCTGGCTAGCAATTAATGAGCAGTACAAGCAAATAGTGTTGAACCAACATGGTGTGCTGCTATTTATGTCTCCGAAACTTTGCCCTCCCAAATCCAAACTGCGCACTTCAGGTGATAAGTGGGGGGTTTTGTGTGGAAAAAAAAAAAGAAAACTGGAGGGCTGAGCCAACACGGATGCACTAAGAATGGTGAGAACACTCACTGAGGACACAGCATGAACAGCGCAATCAAAAAAAGTCTTGTGTGGCAAGCAAGTCCTCATCTAAAATACTTTGGAAACTGGGATAAGCATGACTAAGTTCCCTGCCAATTGCAGAAATGGTTTTCAGTTGAGCTGGGTTGCCGAGTCCCATAGCCCAGGTCCTCATTCGTCACCTGGGCTCTCTGGCTGCGAAGTTTAAGCAACACACTGCTTTGTGCCTGTTTTTTCACCTGTGAAACTTGCACATTACCTATCCATCTGACAATGACATTACGAGACTAATTTAATCACAGCTATATAGCTCTTCTGAGATAGTTGGAGAAAAGGTGCTATAGCAGCCATCATGCTCTTCGTTATCATTAGAGGTGGCATTTGAGTGCCAGCTGAGTACTGCGGGAGTCGGATCCAGGCATCAGCTGTGGCTATCCGTCGTAATGACCCAGATGATGAGAGCAGCTGAATGGGGAACAATTTTGGTGACCTGCAAAACAGCTCCATTAAAAATGCAAACTCGTCTGCAGCCAGAATTTAATTCAGTGCCTGGAGAAACCAAAATCTTCTCACATCTTATTATGAAGAGGAAATTAATTAAAGTTTTTCCTTCAGAAGCACTTTTGCTAAAATAAACTGAGAGAACAAAAGAGACTGATAAAGTTTCTTGGAGGATTTCATTAGGAGGACGGAAGGCAGCAGGGGTGACAGGGAGGCTTCCCACCACCAGGGAAGGATGTTTTGACTTTTTCTTCTGCTTCAGTCTCTTCACCCTTCTCCCACTCCTCTTGCCAGCGGCACAGCAGCATGCAGCCAGCCCCACGTCTCTGGCACAAAATCTTTAAGGTTACTTTGTGAAAGTGGGTGGCCCTGCTATCCACCGACCACAGCCCAGTTATCCCACCCACTGCTGCCCACCCCGCGTTTTCCAGAAAACCTCCCATGACAGAGGCATCGAGCCCAAGCAAAGCAATGCTGGAGTTTACTTCAGGAAACGAGACAGCCAGAGGACCCATGCCTGTGACAGACCCAGCTTGGAGACACCTCTCCACTCTGCCCCAGTTTCTTCCATGGGACCTAACAGACAGAGCTGCGTGAATAAATATTTATACTAAACATAGTCAAGAATGAGAACTCGTGATCTAAAATTACACAAATATTTGGGAATCTAGACACTATAACTCAAGTGGCACTTAATCTCCAAGTGCAACCAAAAATATATAACTCCTCGGTTTACTAGCAGTGTCAGCTCCCCAAGCGTGGAGCCGAATAATTTAGGATGGAGTAGAAACAGAGAGTGAGAATGGAGTTTGATGGGGAGGAGAAAAGCTCCCCTCCAGCTTCGCTGGTGACTTTTCCTGGCCAGGCAGGCAAGGGAGGCTCCAGGTCACCTTCAGGACAACCCCCGTAAAGGCAGAGAAAAACCAGAACAGCGCACGTAAAACCAACGACCCTGCGAGGAACGGGGTGCAGGCAGGGGCGCGTGGTGCTGGAGCCTTCCCGTGGCAGGGGAGGCTGCCCAACACCTGCCACCAGCCAGGCTCAAATCTGAGAACTACAGCTGTAGCATAAAGGCGGATTATCACCCATCCAAACCAAATTCAATTATCATATCTATGCTGCTTCTCTATTTCTGTAACTGGAAGGCTATTATTAGGCTCCCTCCCTCTCTCCCTCCCTCTCGCTCCCTGTTTTTAATACATCCCCAAGTAATGCTGCTGTAAAACATTCAAAAAAGTAAACATTAGCTTTAGGCCATTTGATTATCAGTTTCCCAGAACACTTCGTTCTGCCCTGCTTTACTCCATATTCCTTTAATACCAAAAAAAAAAAAAAGGAAGAAAGGAAAAAAGAGATGGGCTGAGATGGGTTTAACGAATCCACACTATAGCGATTCCCCTCTCTGTCTCCAGTGCTGGCTCTGGCTCACTCTCACGATAGCAAAAAATACCAGTTTATGCTTGGATGGAAAAGAAGCAAGGAAATAGGTTTTCCCTGGAAAAGGGGGATACTATATTCCCTCCTGTCATAATTGCCAAAATGTTTCTTAGCAGGCTTCCCATCTGCACCCCCGTTAATGACTAGTCCATTTTCCATGCTGAAATGGGAGGTGATTGGGTGGTGAAAGCACCTCTGAATGGGCGAGGGCAACACAGCCCGGGAGTCAACATCCCAGAAACATCTTCAGTGCTATTGTCCTTCTTGATGCTGCTTGTTTACTCCACAAAGTACATTTTTTTTCCCTTGAGGTCTCAAGATGGGATGGGGACCGTGTCATGCACGTTCACCTCCTGCAGAGCCTTGTGCCCTCTGTGATAAGAAGCTTATATTTTTTTTGTGGGATGGTGCTATACTTTTTTCTTGTGTTAAACAAACACTCTGAATAACTCCTGAGCAGGTATTGCCCCTCAAAGCCACGGTGAAATAAAGCCAGTGAGTGCTTTTTCCATGTATGTCACAGCTGTAGGAACGCAGCAATGAAAGCATTAGTAAGAGCTGAGTTAATCCTTTGGGACAAGCAATGTGTCTTCTGATGGCTTTTAACATGTCCACTCGTGAATATAACACAAAAAGGCCTAAATCTTTGCTCAGCTCTTGCAGAGCTACCATAATATGCGTAATAAATCATAATATTATACCCTGGCTTTTTGGTTGTAATGGGGTGGTTTTACCATCGCGACTTTCATTTCAAAAGCTGCTGGTTGACTTAAACTCCTTTATCTCTATCTTTCACACAAATCAGAGAGTTTCATAGGTAATAAAGCATTTGGAGTAAAATATAGAGATTGAAGAGGTAGGGTCTCACTTTCATAATCTTGGGAATTAGCTAGGAGCAAAGAGCGGGGCTCTGGCCTCTGTGCTACAAATTCAACCCCCCCCTTAGCATCACCCATCCAAGACATGCCCCAGGGCCACACCGGCTGGAGCAGGACCATAAGCCAGGCGTGCTGAGGTCTGGAGTATTAGTCTACTTACAGAAACATCCTTCCTCTACTTCCTACACGTGCATAATTAAGAGAATTGGGTTCATTGACTGTTCGGATGAATCAGCCCACAACCCTGCTCACACAGATTGCTGCCTCTTGCAGTGGCTGGTACCAAATACTCCACAGAAAAGCAGGCGTGAGCCTTCTGCTAGCATCCTGCCTCGCAAACACAAAAACCTGCTCGGCCCTTCGTTGCAATGGGCAAATCTAAGCTAACTGCAGTGGCTGCGCGTGGAAACTGGGAAGTGGAAGATTTAGTTATTCCCTGCTTCATTCTGCTCGGCTGCAAATATTGTACAAATATTGTAGCCAGCCTTTTTTAAAATGAATTTTAAAAGCTTTTGGATAAGGTTCTTATTTACATCAGTCTGATCATGTAAAGGGACAGAAACAAACCAAGTTTTTTAATTAACAACTGATGTAGCAGAGAATTCGGCATTATATGCAGAAGTACTTCCTCTCTGTTTCGTTTTGGCCACGTGCAACCATAACACCACGTAATACTAATGACAGTTGCATGACCCCAGTACCATGCACCAGAGCAAAACCTCCTGGGATATTAAATGGCTTCTACTGTAGGTGCTCACCATCTTGTTCATGTCTGTAAGCTAGGATAAGGCATGGGGTTTAGCCACATGTTATTCGTTAAATACTGTGAGAGTTTCTTGATTTCCTTTGTTTCACTACAGCTGATTAAAAATTTAGCAGTGATGCTTTACAAAAGTAAGCCTACAGGCACTTTATTTGAGAGCCACCTTCGAAACTGGAGGCACAGAGAGAGGCTGGGGAGGGTCTGCGGAGGGGGGGACCGGGACAGGGACGGGGACCTTGGCAGCAGCGGAAAACACCCGGGGGAGACACAGAAACCACCTCTTGGGGGGAAAGGAGAGAGAAAGGTAGCAGGTCTGGAGGAGGAGTTAAATAACTGAGAAATGAGAATTGTGAGCTAACTTGCCCCAGGGGCTGGGGGCCAGAGTGGTCATCGCCGCAGGGGCTGGGACGACTGTGCTGGTCTTAACCGAGCCTGCCCCCCAGATGTTGTGTCTGGGGTGAATTCATGCTGTTTTCCATAAATCTCAGAGCTATTTGAATTTCATGCAACAGGAGAGCAACTGGAGAGGCTTAACAGCTGGCGAGGTTTTTCACTTCAGCTGTTTAATGTGGTGGCTGTGACTCGGTTTGCACCAGCGAAAATTAGGGTGAGGCCAAAAGTAAACCAACCTTGTAAGCAACAGCTTCAGGTCACCCCTGAGCATCCCTGCCACTGGGAGGGCTCGGCCCTGCTCGAGCTTTTACTCCTTCGCCTGGCAAACATACCTACTCCTCATCAAGCTGAAGCATGCTGCTTACCTGCTAGTTTTTTTTCCAAAAAGGAAAAAAAAAAGGGGAAAAAAAGCAAAAAAAAAAAAAGCATTGTTGTTTTGCCGTGGTGTTTATTGTTGTGCAGTTTCCTCGCTGAGAGTGATGAGCAATCACAAAATCGATAATTCTCGGCGGTATTTTCTCAGCAGCATTTCCCGCAGAATGCGAAAGTCTCTTTTCTTGTAGGCAGATGGACAGAGCCTGCAGGATCACATTTACTGGAGGGAAACCAGCTTTGAAAAGTTTCGACAGCCGGCATGGTATCTGGTCCATCTCTATCGAAATGAGTTCATTATCATTCATTTTTTGCCAACTGCCAATCAGTTCTTAAATCACTCTTCAAATTAAGATGTTTCAAAAAAAATCAAAAAAGTCTCTGCAGATACAGTTTCAACATTTACAGGAATGTTTTAGAAGTATTGTTCCAACAGCTGACATTATATAATTAATGTGTAAAATAAACCAAAGAGACAACAGACCTTCTAAAAAGTATTTTTTTTCATTATGTGGGTGCGAAAGCAAGCAGCAAAAGATCCCAAATTCCTTCACCTACTCATTTACTAATGAATTGTATTTCAGAGAAGATGAAAATTTATTATTCGGAGAGACTGTTTCTCAATGCCCATCCATTTGTTTGTTTTTTTTTCTTTCAAAGGGCTACACAGTTTTTCTGCAGACATTCTGATTTTGCACTCAGAAATTTATCATCTTCCTAGTGCTGGTCCTCTTAAACAAGTGTTTGTCAATGTATAGTGAAGAGACCCACATTCAGACTGTCATACTGTTCTACCAGATTAAGGTATTTGCATATTTTCCTGCAAAATAAACCCATTGTCACAGAGGATTAATAGGAAATAAAGAAGGCAGGAAAATGCAGATTTTAGCATGCAAGCCCATGCCTTTCACCTATTGTATAATTGGTCTGCGTTTGCTGATTAGCGAGCATGCTGTTGTTGGAACACAAAGTTTTGTCACTTTTTTCCCTTTTGATGGTTGCAAACATCCAAATAAAACATAGGAATGTCAACTCTTACAGTCCATGAAACCTATAGCGCAGCACAATCACAGCCCATCAGCTTTCTAAAGTATCCTGAAACCTCAGAAAGAAAGATGCCAGATATGCAATGCTATTCTGAAGTGGTACAACCTGACCATTTGCCTGAGAGAAAGGAGGGAGAAGTGAACGAAATAGGAAGAAAAAAGCTGAAAATATTTGTAACTAAGTGCCTTGAAGACAGACTTGAAGTCTAGCAAAAGCAGCACCCCTATGGATATATGGTCTCTGTATTATTCTACGCAGATGTTCATGAAGGTAAGATGTTAAGTGCACAGTTAAGGTGTGGTACTTGTTCTTTGTTTTTAACAAAATGAACGATGCAAAACCAGCTCTATCCCTTCATGGGGTACAGGGACCATAATTATTTCTCGATAGACATTTGCCTCTGCCCAGCATCGTGGTGCCTCACGCCAGACACTGTCCTGTTGGCTTTGGCAGATCCGTGCCTGCGGTTCCCGCGAGATCTGGGACCTTGGGGCAGGAGCGGAGAGGGGAGTGGGCTCGCCTCTACGAAGGGGTGTATGTGCATACATATACACAGAGGCATCAGCATTCCACTGATGGCAGTCTAATTTCTCAGGTTTGGCCAGCCTGGCTTTCCAAGCCACAACAGGACACAAGCCGCAACACATCTTTAAGTTAGATAACATGAACCACGTGCCAATGTAGGAAAAAGCTGTGAAAACACTTAAAGAGAAATTGAATGTATAAGGAACACCGATGTCTGACTGAAGATGCTATGAGACGTGGGTAAAATGACTACCTGGGCGACTTTAGATGCTGGAAGTATTGCTAGTAGTGAAAAATTTTCGTCCCGGAATAAATGAGGTTAAAATGGCCTTTTTCCCAAGTGAGAAATTTCATGCATTTTGCTTTTTGTTGGCTTTCTTCTCCCCCCACCTTAAAGTTATTATTTTCACAGGGTGCTCCCTTCTCCCATGGTCTCTGCGATATCTTTTTTCTTCTTCTCCCGCACCTCTGTTTTTTGATTCTTTTGGTCTCAAGAAAAATAAAAGGAGGTAAACCATTAAAAGGGAGAGACAAGTATAAAAATCAGGAGGAAGGTGTTGCTTATTTTTTTCTCAGCCAGCTCAATACAGTTTGGAAAAAAAAAAAAACCCAAACACATTTTCTTTTAAAATACTTAAGAGGAAAAAACCCCATTGCTTTTCAATCATCTCTAACATTTGCACAGATTAATAAGAACATTTGCAAATGTGTTTAAAAGGCAATGCAGGTTAGCATTGCATCTTGACAGTATTGGTGTTTCCAAAGTTGCGACGAGAGTCGCAGTCTCTTTCGCATGTACATTTTGCAATGAGACAAAATGGTTTCTCCCCGCTCTGTGTTTTTTTCTTCAGGTGTCACATCATTCTCCTTTGTTTTAATCCAGCACTACCTGCACTCGCCTCGTGGCATGCTGCCTCCGTGCCATCTATAGTGTCATCTTTATTTCCTCGTTTGTGCTAATAAGGAACATTTAGGAGCTGCTCCGACTCAGGCGCTGCATTAATGAAGCACTAACATTTGTTAGGAGAGAGATTCAGCGATGTTGACAAGTGACTTAGCTGATCAGAGAAGTGCGGTTGGGTTGGAGGGAACCTGTGTTCTTGAAATGCGGGAGGTGAATTATCTTGGTATTCAAAAAAATAAACAGAGACAAGTTTGATGAGTTTAAATTCACAGAAGAGCTTTTTAATATTTCCTGAGGTCCTAATCAAAGAAGCATCTTAACTGGTCCCAAAGGGAAATGAAAGATGAAAGGAGCTGACACTGATGCCCACTCTACCTTGCCTGGCTGCTACTATTTTTTTTTTTCTTCCTTTTCCATTTGTTACTAAAAATATCTCGACGGGTAAGAATTAGCAGTAGGCTATTAATGCAAAGTCACAAACAAAAATGCATTGCAAAATGTAGCATACCTTTAAAATTTTAACATCTAGTAAATTAAAATCAGAGAAATTGACATAGATCGGATGAAAGAAGATACAGCACCTCTAGCTTATGCCAACTAAAAATAAGAATTATTAATGAAGCTAGGCTTTCTTCTGCTGTGCACATTAATTATTTATGATAATAATACTCCGCACTGCCATATTAAAGAATTTTCTTCACCCAGCTTCCCAGAAAACTCCATCTTCTGAAACCCTCAACATGTTAAAAACCACAAAAGAATGAATTCCTTTCAGTGTATTTATTATACTGGAAGATGAATATAGTCTTGGGTTATTAAACTGGAATGAAAAACACATCTTATTAGAACTTACATGGTGATTTTTATTCTCACTAGTTTCATATAAACTTAATGATGCAGACTGCATTTTTATGCTCATCTATTTTAAAATGGTGCCTGGAGCAAAAAAAGCTTCCATTAATGCCAGTTTGGTATTTCAAATACAATTTGATGTAATTTACTTCAAATATATGTGAACAGAGAAGGATAATGTTGAGAGCATTTTCTGGATTCATATCTGGGTTAGCTCATGGCAGTGATTTGTTAAAACACAAGTTTTATGCAAGAGAGGAAAAAGAAAAGGAAAACTAAACTCTTTTTCAAAAAATAGGGTAGAATTAATATCTTTATACAAAGGTGGGGTTTAAAAATTATTTTGAATTGACAGAGTTTAAATAATTAGCCCTGAAAATAACATTATTATTATTTATAAATCAACAACAAATGAAACTAATTTAATATAAGTATTGGACCACGTTTGTTTAGAGCCGTCTTATTTGTTGTGATCAATCTACAATAGATTGTGATTGATTTTTTTACATAAATATTCATTAACAATCCAAATTTCGCGTAACTGTATCTTTTGTAGCACCAAAAAAATATTTCCATCCCTTTCAGCCCTATTCCTGCAGTGCTTTTTATTTCATGTTATTTGCCTCTTACTGCCATTGGAGTTTGTTTTTCATATTCCAACAGCTACACTGGCAGAAACACTTGTACTTGAATGCACACAGCAGCGGCTGCAGGACTGGGTCCTGAGGTATGATGGGGCAGGGGTCTCATGCAAGGAAAAGAGTTTTTACAGCTGAGGAATTCATAGCCAAAAAATACAACTTATGGTAAAAATGTGTGGTTAAAAATGGTAAGGGGGTGTGTAATATGTAATATTATACTATAAATTCACAGAATCATAGAATGAATCATAGAATGGTTTGGGTTGGAAGGGACCTTAAAGATCATCTAGTTCCACCCCCCCTGCCATGGTCAGGGACACCTTCCACTAGACCAGGTTGCTCAAATTTACATGTGTTACCTGTGTATACACAGTGTCACACTCGCAGTGTGTGTAGCTGTCTCAAGGAACAGCATCCTGAAACAGAAACCATTACAGCAGGTGCAAGGCACTGGTTTTGCTTTCCTCCTGCAGTCTTGGGATACTCCGGCAGGGGTTTGCGTCCCCTGCTACATTGGGACACCCGCTATTTCCATAAGCAAGGAGAAAGCATAGTCATTGCCTCCCTGGTTTTATGGCATTTCTGCCTGTGTTTTTTTCTTTTTTTTTCCTTTTTTTAAATTTATTTTATTTTTCCAAGGGTTTGCAGGGAAGGAGGGTGAACCTGAGATCAAGTAAGTGGCTTAAGATTATAAAAGCACTGGTGAGCTCTAGGCACATAACTCCTGTGCTGAGACTTTATGCCTAGTTCCCCTAGGGCGTTTGTTAAAGCTTACTCCTCCTTATGAATTTCCCTGGCATTTTTCACACTTTGTCCTCCTGAGGATAAATGCTCCCCCCACCAGAGCTCACTGCCCTATAGCCCATCAGCAGGCAGTCACGGCTCGACCCTCTTCCCATGGCCTGCTGTGGAAGACCCCAGAAAGTTGAGGCAGCATCGGTCGCCCCAATTGGGGCTTTTGGGAATGCTGTCAGATAGCACCAGCGATGGGCTGCCATCCCCTGCGGAACAGTGCCTCTGAACGAGGGGGAGAGGGTGGGCTCCGCACTGCGGGGTAGCTGGAGAAGACAACCCGCTGCCTCCCCTCTGCTTGGGAGGCTGGAGAGAGCCCGCTCCAGCGCTAGGACTCTCTTCCCAGGTGGATGAGAGCCCTTTCTGGATTATTTCCAGCAAGGAAATAATCATCAAGGACATTTGTAAAGGAATCCAAGGGAAAAATGTTTCTCATTGTTTTTTGGGCAAGGACTGGACAAAGAACTGTTTCTGGAGGAAATGTGTCACAACATCTTTTCGCAAAACAACAGTAGCTTTATGAATGGGTTCATAAGTTTCAGCGTACACATCCAAATCGTTATAAGCAAGATGAATGCCTAAGAAAATTAATGAGCATATTTAATGTCTAGTAATGGACTCTGTTTCCTCTGCCTGTAACAATGAAGAGAACACCACACGTGATCTCACAAGTTATACCATTAGAAAGATTAAAAATCATCAGCGTTTCAAAGCTCCATGTTAGAATATTTTTTCTTTTTTAAATCCAAATCTTAGAACTCTCAAACCAGCCAACGCTGTGACCTGAAACGCATATCTTTATTTGTGCAGTTCTTTACAGATGCCTTACTTACTTATTCAATGACAGAGTCACAGCCTGTGCTAGACAGATATTTGGTGTGCACTGGAAAGAAGAGAGCCATTAAGATACAGCATACTATTAAAATAAAACCCCACCCTACCTGCTTGTTCAGTTTAAGATTATGTTTCTGTAGAAAATCTGCCCATTTTGACCCAAGGATGCCCCTCATGAGTCAATGACAGCACATACAGGCAAGGAGCAGGGCTGGATCCTGTGCTGGGTCCTGTCCTCTGGTTGCTTGTGCACCTGACAGTGAGGGCAATTCCCGGATCAACAAATAACAACTGGAGTGTGACAGATTTTCTGCATTCAGTGATTGTAGTCTTGGAAGTCAAAAGGAGATCACAGCTTGGGTGAAATGTTGGTGGAGGCCAGCTGTATTAAAGGTGATTATGTGTTAGTACCTCATAGCTCTTGCTGAAAACTGGGTAGTCGGCTTGAGGGATATTTTGGCCTTTTCCAGTTTCCACATCTCTTTTTTCTGATATAACAGGATGACCTCTGCAGCACAGTCTTCTCAAGTTGGTATTACACTGACACAGATATTGAAAGCGGGAGACGTCTCCTTTCATCTTCTCTGAAATGGTCAGGTTTTAGGATTGCTCTTGGAGAAAATCTTTGCTAGGGTGAACCTGAACTCATCTTCATTTCTACATCTGATATTTAGAAAACACCTATTCAGGCAGGGCAGACTAAGAAGTACTTTGAGCCTTTCAGCTACCATGAGTTGCACTTGAGACGTTTGGGTCCCAGAACAAGTACAGCACTCATAACATGTAAAATACCTATTTTTTGACAAACAGGAAAGAAAAGAAAAATGGATAAAACACTGCAGCCATGACAGTCCAGCACTGTTCCACCTTAGATCAGCTATTGCTAAATTGGATCATAATGGTAATGGGCTAATGTCTCAGATGACACAAAGGAATTTCATTGCACTGTCTCACACGAGCTAAGGTTCTGGTGCGGTATCTATGCCAACATCACACATACTTGCTAGATGTTTCCAGTACACTCAGCAGCTAGCACCTGCTGGGCCACAGAACAAAACAAACCCGTTGATGTTCAGCTGATTTCCAGAAAAATGATGGCAAAACTAAAGCAAACAAAAAAGCCATGTAGCATGTACATAAATAATATTAAGCCTTATTTGCTAATATGAGGAAAAGTGTCTGTAATTAGAGCATGGGAATGCTCTACAAAACCATGCAGAAACAAACCACTTTATCCTTCCACATACTTTGCTGGCTTACTCTGATCCTATACATTGTCCCATCCTTCCAATGAAGACCAGCCTGGTGGCAGAGGTTGCTCAGGCCCGTATGGATGATTTTGTCCTCTGGAAGGTGCCAACCACAACCCAAGCTGTCATGGCAATGAGAGGCATGAGAGAGTCTATGCACCAGGGTTTTCTGAGCTTGAACCAAGTGGGAGACTCATACCCATATGTGAAGATTAATGTTGCAGTCTGGACTCATCTTAACTTTTTCAGCCTCTTCTCCCCTAGCTGTGATGTTTTCAAATGAACTGGAGACCAGAGGGCAGTTGCCCTTGGATCTCAGCAGAATCCAATG
Organism: Haliaeetus leucocephalus; assembly: GCF_000737465.1. Lineage (NCBI taxonomy): Eukaryota > Metazoa > Chordata > Aves > Accipitriformes > Accipitridae > Haliaeetus > Haliaeetus leucocephalus. The sequence goes on along the minus strand of NW_010972809.1, from coordinate 1,350,235 downwards.
TCAAAGTGTAGAAAAAGAGTTTAAATTTGCGGCATTTCCTTCTGCCTGTATGGTTAAATCCTGTACAAGGAAGGGAAAAGGGTGACATTCAGGTACTGGGTTATGGGTAGAAGTCTCTTCCTCCTTCCTGGAAGGTAAGTGAAGTAGAGAAGTAGGTGAAGTGAGAAGTAGCAACATATCACTGCTAATTTATGGCACTTGAACATTCTGTAAAGAAAATCTAATCTGTGATTTAGTCATTTAAATGAAATTTCAGTTCACCTATAATGTCTTCACCTTCCCAATGGTAGTTATATATGGCATGTGGCATGGATAGAATGAATCTCTTGCAGATGTAGAAATGGATTTAAAAATGAATGTTCTGTCCACCCTACTTTACTACTGCTGTGATTTAGTAAAAGACTAGTTGCTGTCAGATCCAGTAATTTGAGACTCATCTTACAACGAAGTATATATGCTGATGAAAAGCTGCTTTAGCAGCAGAGAGACTGCTAATTGTTTGATTATACAGGTCTTCACATTAATGAAGCACTATTCCATGGATTTGGAGCATGGCGTGCAACCAAATTACCACCCCAGCACTCAAGCTGTGAAATCTGATTATTCATTAGCCAGTCAGTGAGTGGTACAAACATCTTTTCTTTTTTCAAACCGTCAAAGGAGAGTGACTGCTTTTTTCCCCCACTCTTCCCTTTAAGAATATGAGGTTTTGGACTTTTATCAATGATAGGAGCTTACTCAAGATTTTAAGGATAAGCGTGTTATATAAAGAGGGCCCCATTTTCCTCCAAACTGTGCTCCTCTTGTATAATTCATCCTCCATGTTTACTTAGTCCTGGCCTCCCCTGAGCCTGTCACGAACTGACAATTGTGGCGCACTTAATGAATTGAGAGTAGACTATATCCTTCCTAATTGACAAGAGTTACTAAAAGGCAAGAAATCAAAGCTAGGAAAGCTCACAGCGCATCTGCCTCTACCATGCAGATCCGACTGAAGATGGATGGCTGTGAAAGTAATTTCAAAACTTCTTTTATTATTATCTTCTTATAAACCTTGATTTTTTTATGGGAAAATGCCTCTCGTGAACAATGAGATGGAGAAAAAAAATCTTTAGGTATTATTAGCAGAAAGAGTCCCTTCCTTCCTTCCCTCCTTCCTTCTTTTCTTCCTTCCTTCCTTTCTTCCTTCCTTTCTTCCTTTCTCTCTCCCTTGAATTTCCCTGCCCACAGCAAACCTAACTTGAGGGAGATTCCAGCTACAGCCAGTCTGTTTTGTACAGTGAATGTAGCTGGAATCGGTTACAAAATGAGCCGAGTGGAAATCCTTCCTCACATGGTGGAGAAGTACTGACATCTCCAGCAAATGGGATTATCTGTAATGAGATTACATACAAAGAGATTAAGATGTGAACTGACACTCCTAGGAGATACAAAAGAGGCTCCTGAGACAACAGAGAAATGAGGTGTCAGAAGCAGAAGGTGGAATTGCTTCCTTGAGAAGGTTTTTCATGATAATGATAATGATCTTACCCGTATAATAGTGCCTTTCATCCAGGAAGATCCCCAAAGAGCTGTACAAATGCCGTACACTAGTTCTTTTCAGACCATCATGGAAATGCTTCCACCGCTGGTTGGAGTACAGCAGCTGTTTAACCACATACAACCTGACCTCATAGCAGCACTGGGCAGGAACTATTAAGATAAAGGCTGATCACAAAGAAAATTCAGGACACCAAAATATAACTATATAAATCTCAAGTCTGGACACAGAGTCATTCCACAAAACTATATTTTGGTGTTTGGTTTTCATTTCTTTGGTGTATTTCCACCGTTTCTCATCATTTACATTGACATGTTTAAATAAGAATATTGAATTAGTTTTTTAACTGTTCATTAAGAATGTACCATTTCTCTTTTTCAAAAACTGTGTGGAAAAATTAAGAGGCCAAAGCAAATAGGAAGGAACAAAGCTTTTGAAAGTTTTGTTGCGTTAAAGCTTTGACACTATGTTTAGGTGCATCTGAAAGTGCAGTGCATTGACTGGCCATTGTCAAGCAGATGATTGACACATTAGACCCACGCGTGTCTGTTGATGGACGCAGTTTGAAAAACATGACATCTCATATTTGATTGACAAGGTTGTGATGGAAGTCACCACAAACCAGGGCAAATTGAGGAGAGGCCTCTTACATAAAGTAACTTATGACTGAGTCTGGGGTGGTTGGTTTTTCATCTCACAGAACATTGCGTTATGTACTGAGGCTCTTAACTTCTCTCTGTAAAGCTGGCTGGCAACAACTTTGCATGAAAAGCCTCAGAAGACAGGCAGTAGATGCTGTCCAGAAGAAAAAAGTGATAGAAAAAACCCCTCCTGTTCAGGCTCATAGCTCATCAGAAGAAATACCTGTACTTCAGGCACGGCTTGAAGACGTTAGAGCAGCGTAGGCAATCCTCAGATACAGCTCCTCTCCCTCACTCTCCGAGTGCTAAATTACCATCCTTGTTCTTAGTAGATTTTATTAGTTTTCTTGTCACTCTTATAAATGGAGTTTAACAGGAAAACAAAATGTATTTAGACAATATGGTCTATATGGCTTTGCAGCTAAACAAGTCTCCCTGTCAGATTCTTTCAACTCTCTGGCAATGAGGATAAAGAAACGTTTTGCTTGCTCCTCCGCTCCGGTGTTTGCTCTGCCAGGCAAACCACCAGCACCAATGCCCGAAGGAAAACTTGCTTTCAGAGAGGGGCCTTAGCACTAACCCTGGATATTATTATTCTCCTTCCAGCCTCCAAGCCTGGAAGCCTTAAGTCAAGTTTACCACTCCATCGGTTGCCACATACCAGAGGAACTGCTAAGTGCTCACAACAGACCCGACGCAGCATCCTCCAGCACCACGTCTCTTCTCTGCGGAGGAGGCGTGGGTCCTGGCCCTGCCTCTGGTACCGTCTGACAGCCCTGTCCGGACTCCACAGCTCTGAGCAAACACCTCTGCGGTCCAGTGTCCCTGTCTGCAGCATGGATAATAATGCTATTTATCCCGGTAGGGGTGGCTTTTATTTTTCTGGCAGTCACAGTGCACAAAAGAAAAATACAGATCTTTGTAGCATCCCTCAGGCATCACAGACTGTTAAAACCAATACAAATTACTATTTTACCTGCTGCTACTGCCATTGGTAACCTACCACCAAGGTCCTGAGAGCACCGTACACACGGGAGATCTCTTCTCCTTTGCTCTGCCACATTTGTACTGTATCATCTCTCCCTGGATGAAAACCCACACGCTTATCAATGCTAACAATGCTATCCTCATAAATGAAATTATTCTCTCTCTTTTTTTTTTTGTTTTTAAACTGAACTTTTCACCACTAAGATTAGGCCTCTAAAGACACTTGCCAGTATGACTGTGTAATTTTAGGGTTTGGGGGCCTTTTCCTCTAACTTTATCATATTATATTGGCAAAAGCCCTAGGTTTTACTCACTTGTCCTGGAATAAAGCTGCTTTGACTGATGTAGCTTGGTTTACATGAGCAGCACATCCAGACTCCTGATATTCGCTGCCACAGGCTGTGGCTACTTGAAGAAGGTTTTGCTCACCTAACCATCCTGACAAGGTCCACCCTAGGACTTGGCATGGGCTAATGTCTGGCTATAGGCTTCCCCATGCTTTGGGACTTCTCCAGGAGGAATCGGATCGGGATACCTGCCTCTTGCCTTATGCAGTTTGGTGAGGACCTGAGGCAGGGTGCATACCACAGCCCAGCTCTCAGCCGGCTCGAGTGCCCTGTCCTGGCTTAGCGCTGCTCCCACCCTGCCCCAGTAAGAAGCTATTCCTGGCAAAACCAACCGTGTTCCAGCGTGGACAGGAATCCGTTACCCACTGAAGAGGGTCCTGCTTACCACTCTTGCTCTGCAGCGTTCAATGATTTTGATCTCTGTCTGGGCTACTGACAAGTGCTTCCAGTCCAAAGCAAGAAATCCAGCAGCTTTCATCCCGCACAGAAGCTTTCATTTTAAAAATAATGCCTTTCAATGTCAGCTTGGCCAACAGCTGCTTCTAGAAGATTAGAGCTTTTCTCTGCCTTCTCTGGCAACCCAGATGGGTTTGTTTGCCTAGTTTACATTGCACTGCATTGTTCAGCTATCTGTAAGCGTGATCAGTGCTGGCTTCCACTATTTCAAAGCCTGTGGCATCATCATCATCTAATACCAATTATGGGGGAAAAAAAGCCTCTTCCAAGTAGCAGCTGTTGAGTTTGGGAGGGGCAGTGGGGTACCCTTTGTGCTTGCACACTTAATCAGCAAGATGAGAGGTACTGGCGCTCACATGACACAGCACTTTTAGGACAAGATACTATATCTAAACTATTTCCAGGATTTTCCTGCGTACCTATGCCAAGAGTGTCTGCAGTGACATTTCTGTATCGGGATGATCACGGCTTCCCAGGAATATCCAAGATGGCAAGACTATTCCTGGCTGGCTTCATGTGTTTTTCATGTCAGCTCCATGCTGCCCTACACCACATCCTGCTGAAAGTAAACGAGCTGATGCACAATTGTCTGAGAACAGAAAAGTTACATTGGAGGTATTAGCCACCTTTGTATGCTTCAGCTTCTCCCTCCAAGCAGTCTTACAGCATGATGAACATGTGCTAAGATGTCTCCTGCCACACATTCAAGGAGGACAAACAAGCACAGACTGCCAGATCCCCCCAAAACTTCTATGTTTTTGTGCCTGCAGCTCAGCAGCTAAGTCAATGTGTTAAGCACCACCATCAGTGGTCTGGTTTTTTGGAGCAGCTGAGCGCCCACAAGTCCCATAGACATCACGTACAGATCCTCCCTGCTCAGCTTCTTTCCCAAAAGTTTTCACAGCTTTGTTATTATCTTCCTTCTTCCCTAGCCTGCATTAACTTGCAGGCGTTGACATATGTACTTCAGGGTAGAGCACAAAGTCCAGTCACTCTGCAGAAACAGTCCATGACAGATCAAAATGCCTATAACAATACCGATTTTCCTTGACTTCAACTTATGCCACAACAAAGCTCTTCATGAGTCATTTGGCAGAGACACTGCTCAGTCGAGAAAACATTCCTTAACTTGGGGACAATAAACAGCCCTATTACATATGCTGCCACTTCTTTCCTCTGTTTTATTTACAAGACCTTTAACACAAGAATATCAGCTTCTCTGTGATTCTTCATTTTTCTCATTATTTCCTGCTATTAGGAGCAGTTCATTTCCACCTGCAAATCAACTGTTTGCATGCATATACATGCAAGGCACCATCTATTTCGCACAGGCAAATGTAAGCTGTGAGGAAAACACTTGAGCATTGGAGATACAGACCCTAAATAAGTGCAGCCCACAAAGAGAGATTATCATTTTGGATAGGAACCAATGTTCAATCTGGGGTAACATTTGTACCGCCAGATGTCATAAAACTTGTTATTCCGCGTTCCTTATGCTGGAAAGTGCTACATCTGGCTCAGGAACACATCAAAGGCTATGTCTACCCAGCATTTTGCAGGCAGACTCAAGCTTGATCTGACCGCACTCCAAGCCAGTCAGGAAACATGTGGCCACACAAGTGGGGTGCCAAACCCCAGAGAATCTGCCCAGATGAGAAAAAGTGTGTATGAGAACAGTCAGAGCTCAGAGCAAGTGTCTGCCTCCCTGTAAAAATGGCTGTAGATATACCAGGCTCAAATTTTCAGGGAACCTCCATGGGGTTTTAGACTCAGCCTTCTCCATCTACCTGGCTGGTAGCAAAAGTCATGAGGTTTCTTTTCATACATCAATAATTTTCTCTAAAATCCTTTGCTATAATGACAAAAGATGCTTTCATGAAAAACCAGGAGAGCTTGACAGACAGGCACCTGCTTCAGGAGAGCTCACTGAGGAAGACCCACAGATCATAGGAGTCTGGGACATAAAACCTCGGTTCCAAGCAGTGGAAAGAATTAGGGCCTTTGAAACTCTTCGTCCAGGAGCTCTCAATTATTTGCATGCTGAAGCCGTTCACATGTTTTGGAAGCCAATTATTTTTTCAGAATTTCAGGTAGTAGTCCAGGTTGGTTGCTGAAAAATTATCAACAGCTGACACATGAGAAGTTGGAGTGTGATGACCCAGAACAAATTTGCTGTGGATGATCTGATCTTCATCATAGTTAAATTACTACTAGCCTTCTTTAAAAAAAGAAGTGTATTCCAAAGCTCAGTCCCATTAGTTTAATAAAAGATTGAAAAGTTATGATTTATACTAGCTCAGTTACCATGTAACATCAGGCAGACTGCATTTATCACCTATTTCCACGTGTTTGCAAAGTAGTTCGAGTTTTCCTTTTCCTCCCAGTTAACTGCATTCGGACAGAATTCAAAAGTTTATTTAAAACATGAGAGAAGCACTGAAGAAGCACAGAAGCAAAATGGTGTCACGTCCTCGGTTTTGTCATGCATTGAAGCAGCTGCCAGCCCTGGAGCAGATGGAAAACCGCAGCTTCTGATGGTATTTCATAGAGTCTGCTCATGCTGGTGATGGTCTCCAACAGCTCGAGATCCACCTGATCTCTGATGATCCTTCTCCAACACTCCCTTCGCGGAGGGATGAACCTTTTCCTCCACCTCCATGTGTTGTCCAAATGCATGCCAGGTGCTTTGTAAGTTGCTTGCGGAAAAACAGTGACCCTGACCCAAACCCACTTTCTGTGTGAATGCAAACCATGAAACTCCAAACAGATGAGTGACGGTTGAAGGACTGTAGTGAAGATATCCTGGCTTTCCACAGCAATGAAACGTAGCCTTTTCTGGTCTCTGTAGGGAAGTCGAAAGTCTGATCTCCCCACCTGTGTTTAGAAGTGGACTTTTGTCTGGTGAACTAAGCTTGGTGTGTGGGTTTGTTTATGCAGACTTGAGCATAACTCGTTTCCTCGGGTGAGAGCTGTTTGCCCGGACTTAGACAGTACAAATGCATGTGATTTACAATTAATTCAGTGGGAAGTCAGCATCTGGATCTGCAGTATTTCAAATTATTGCTTCATACTGAGAATGACGTGCCTCAGCTTTTGAAGAGTTTCATGTGAGATACCGAAAGGAAATTTTCAGACTACTGAGTTATCATTGCTGAGCTACTGCAACTACTATCTGTCTTAACATTTCACTGTAATGAGGTAACATTTCAGTTACCACCAAGGAGGGTCTTGCAATACCTCCTTAAGCCAAAGGGTGAGTAAGCACCAGAGACGGTTCCAAATTTTGTCACTCCAGGGATGGATTTTGCAAGTGGTCCACTTCTCCAGCCCAACCATCCTGAGACACTGGATAATATAACTTGCACTTCTCTCTGGCATAAACTGGCTACCAGCTGTCATAAAACTTGGGGCAACATTTTATTGATCAAAACTTTTGGAAATGTGACATTCCCAAGTAAAACCTCAGCACGACAGAGGTAGCAGAAAGGAAAGAGTCATGCTGAGGCAGAGAGTTTCATTTTTTGCTTATGGAGTCACCATTAATGTACTACTCTTGCCTCTCACCTATATTGCAAATTTAAGGCCCCCAAAAAACAATGGCAACTAGCAACACGTTACCATAGAGGAGGACTGTTCAGAGCTGGGTGACACTAAACAGTCCATGCCTGTATTACACTGGTGGGAGGCTTCTTCTAGGGCAGATGTGCAGTAATTGCTATGAGCCCCAGCAAAATCACAGCAGGCACCAACGATGAAAACAGACAAGGGAGACCTTTGAAGAAACAGAGGGTAGAGCAAGAGAATTTGGCTGTGCTTTACAGTCATCTTCTGGCATTTGTCTCCAAGATAGGGGCACCAAGCATGCTAGCACCTCAAGACGGCCCAGGACCACCAATAAACTACTGAACCTGGAGCTCCTGAACTAAAAGTGTCTTAAAAGTGGTGGAGAATCCCTGTTCTTTCAGGGATGAGGACTCCTCTGGAGAACCAGAAACCCTCTCATGCAGTGCAAGACCTCTTGAGGTAATGGAATACCTCCTGAAGTCTAGGAAAAGAAAAGGGGCTTTTTTTCTTCTGCTTGTGAGAAAAGGAATGACTACTTGAAAGTCATTCTTTACTTTTCTCTGGCAAGTAAGGAGTGAGATCCTCTTGAACAGCTCTAAGCAGAAGACAGCTCTAGTCATACGATACCATATTATAAGTCCATCTGCTTCACAGAAAGTTATGTTCAGTAGGTATTTACAGATCTAATTTCTCTCTTTAGTTCTTTTTCATCAGGATAAATGGGATGAACTTTAAGAGGTATGAAGTTGGGAGAGTGGGGACAAAAGAAATATAGACTAATTTCAAGGTAAAAAAGTACACTCCATCCTCAAATCACTTAGCTTAAGTACTCTATGAATATCTGAACAGCTGGTGATTTTGCATATTGTATCGTCTGCACCGTGGTATGGAGGTAGAGGGATATGTATAATAACAACAGGCTTTGGGGCTTAACTGAGAATTGCCCAGGATTTTGTTGATGTAAATCAGCTATCTTAGTATAAGGGTAGATTTTATACCAAAGTTTTCACTTTTCATATTTGAATTTTCATTACAATGCTGGTTATTATAATTTCTTTTTAAAGAAAAAAGCAAGCCATCTCTTCAATAGAAACAAGAACAATGCCTCTTACTGGAGTTTCATGAATCCACTTCAATGTCACTTGAAAGACTCCTGAAGAGTCGAGCTGCTTGATTTCTATGAAACAGCCCAGGAGTCTCTCTCTGTCCAGCTCACGCAGCTAAGTTAAGCTCTTATTAAACTCAGTTGTTATTTTTCTAACAGATTCTTAATTACTGTTTTTTGAAGCAACAATCATCCCACGCTTCGCATTCTCTTTGTTTCTCCACCTCTTCGTGCGGTGCAAGCATGTGGGCAAAGCGTGGGAGGCTCCAAGAGCCCAAGCAATTGAAAATTGATGCAGCGCTTTAAAATAAAGGAATGATCCTTATTATAAAAGGGGAAAAACAAAGTAGCACACTGAGATAAACAAAGACGCACAGACAATGCAAGGAAAATAATATTAGCAGATGTTGAGCCAGCCGTTAATGATCTGTTTTATATTTAAATCTATTGCTTGAATGCTGGAGCCAGAACACCAAGGAGCGAGAAAGAAGCCTGGCAGCAGCCATGCACTTCACTTTTATTGCTCTGACTCCAATCGTTGATGTTGCCTTTTTAAGTTATCAATATAAAATTTTTGCATGCAAGTTGAGTGCGATGGAAAAGCAGAGCTGATGGCACCAGGAGAGGGAAGGGGTCTCCTTGCAGACCACACTCAGCAAACCTCCCCATGCTTTCAGACCGCAACAGCGCTCAGGGCTTGCAGGACCTGGACCAAACCCTTTGCACACGCGTTGTGGAGCCGTGCAGGATGTCAGATATGACTCGCAAGAGGCAGACAGGCCTGTGGAAATGAGAGGGGAAAGACTCCACGTTCGGCTTGTGACCCACCTCCAAAGTCACGCACTGTCTGTGCTTCACCGCCCCTCGGGGGGGACACCTGCACCGCCCACCTCGGGGACATTCTGAGCAAAAACGCCGGGCCCCAGCACTCCCTGCAAGGAGAGGTGGCCTGGTGAGACGCCACTCGATGGATTGCCCGCGGTTACGGCAGCGCGGTGAGCTGCTCCTGAGGGAAACCTGCCTGGTGCTCTCAGAGCCACCCGTTCGGCAGAGGGACGTGCTCCCAGGCGGGGTCTGTGGGTGCCACCAGGAGAGGTGATGGCTTCCCCGTGCTCATGCAGAGCATGGGATCATTCACCGCATGGCCGGACCAAAACTTCTTTCCCTGTTGCTTTCCGACCACCCCACCTGCCTCGGCGGTAGCCGTTGCCAAACCCTCCCTGCTGCTCCCGTAAGCCTGGCCTGAGCCAACAAGCCCAAGGTATTCTCAAAGACATAATCCAACCCTAAACCCAAGGCGTTGCAGAAGAGGCGTTACCTCACGTCTGCAACGAGCTATCTTGGCAAGGTGGGCAGGCTGGCAGAGAGCACATCCTTGCTTTCGAGACCTGTACAGCTTGTGCAGGGCGATAGGCACTACAGCTGCCTTTCATACCAATTCCTCCCCTCAAAGGATACCTCAGTTTTCAGCAATAGACCACACCAGACACGTTTATTGCAAAGCAACGTGATGAATAAAAGCTGGAGGGAGAAAAGCTCCCTCATGTACTGTTCAGTCAGGGTCAAACATTCAATTGCAAACCTGCAAGCAGCAACACAAGAACAAAATGTCATAATACCGTTTCAAGATCAAACTTCAGCTAATTCAGGCAACATCAGAGAGAGCTGGATATCCTCTCACGCTGGAGCAAGACCTCCCCGGGACCAATCCTCTCCCCAACACCATCTGCACCCCTGTGAGGAGGAATCCAGCTGCATGGGTCTGCACAGGGCTGCAGCACAAGTCCTCGCACAAGGCGTGGGGACCTTGGACCTGCCAAATCCTGCAGCGTGCACCAGCCATTCGGACTAGGCATGTCTGACAGAGGTGGTCAGCTTGGTTGCTCTTCCAGGGCCGGGCTTCTTGGTTTATGCCGGAGTTTCTTGCTTTAAGTTTCCTCTCACCGTGCATGAGATGGCTGCCCTGTCCTCACCCACCCTCTCTCCTGGAGCAGCTCCTAATTATTGGCCATCTCCCCCTCTCCTTTATATTTACGTTTTCATTTGCATTCCCTAATAAATACACTGTCTCTACTTTTCAGGGTGGTATGTCCTGCTTATGCTATTTTCAGGACTTTGGTAAAACTTTGTAAATCACCGCTCCTGAGGAACAGATACTACCCAAACAATCTGTTAATACCACAGTTGTCTGCTTGCTGTCAGCCTGATGTAGAGAGGGGAAGTAATATGTAAACACATTAGAAAAAAAACAACCTAAATGGAAAGGGCATTGCTCCAACATTTCCCCCTGTGCTCCCCGGTACCCAGAGGAAGGGCACTGGGCTGCTTGCAGCTTTTGACCCAGCTCCAGACCACCAGGATCAGAAACTGCCGCTGTTAATTACCTTCTGTCCCTTCAGTGGCAGGGATGTCCTCACTAGATCCATTTAGGATCAACTAGTTACTGATTCCCCATGAAATTTTTGGATCTGTCAGGCTGTTTGACTCCATTCCGTTACTATTACTGTAATAAAAGCATCATTACCATCTATTATGTATACCAATAATTCATACTAACCACTACCTAACTTAGAGTAATAATACAGTTGCTTTTAGGTTATTTAAAATAGAATAATTTAATCCATCTTGTGCCATACTGATTTTAGATCAGTGCATGTTTTTCAGTTAAGACAGGAAAATTTAATCCAACACATGCTCTAGTTGAAACAAGAATTGGTGCAACTTCCACAGCTCCTGCTCCACTGCCCGTCCAGCTGGACTGCGACGGGCCTCTGTGGCATGGCAGTCCTCTGAGCCGATCAAAATGGATCAGCATTAAGTCAAGCACTTTATAGATGCCTACCATGAAACTACAGGTACTTTTAGCCATCACACTCAAAATTTTAACACCAGAAGGTATCAAGTTTGTTTAAAAAAAAAAAAATTAAAAAATCAGCCATTACAGAGTTTTCACTGATAGTCTTTTTACCATGTAATGACGCCAGTAACAACCCTGAGGTTATTGGCCCAGAGTCTTCTTCAAGCTAAAGGTAATTTCAATCACCTGGATTGAATGAGGAGTCTCCTTTAATGCCGACCTTCTCCCACTTTACTGGAGCTTCTCCGCTTTTCAAAGACAAGAACAGCTCAGCCAACCCTTTAAAAGCTCTTCAAGTTATATAGAACTGCTAATTTTTAAAATAGTTAATCATTTTTGATGCTTTTTATCATCCAGCAACACCACTTCTGACCTTACATGTGTACTCCAGGAGCCCAGAAAAATCAGACCCACTGCTCTTTGGTATATCCTTTTCCATTGCCTACTAGATGCCTGTGTTTGCAATTATCTTCCAGCGAACAGAGTCATGTAAAGTCAAAGGAAACAGATCTGTGCTTTGAATCTTGCACTCACCACACTTCAATAACACGTTGCCTTGCAAGTCACTGTTGTGCATGCTAACATTTGGTGGTGAACAATTGGGACAACATTACCGTATCCATTATATATTAATAACAGATGCATGTATATCCTATTTTTCATTCCCTTTCTCTCCTCCCCTCCCCTTTTCATGATAATTAACAAGGCAATAAACACGTAAAACTTAAAAATCACAGAAGTGGAAAACTGATAAAGGCTTCTGAAATGATATCAAGGAAAAAAAAAAAAGAATCAGTGAACCAGAAGAACATATAAAGTTATTGCTATTGAGCTTTGCAGAGAGCACAAAAATTGAAAGAAAAATAAATAACTAGGGCAGGTCAGTTTTCCGACAAGAGAGGTGAGCTGAGCTAACTTAAACAACCTATGTTACGATGTAAACGAAGGGAGAGATTCCTTACACAGGAATAACAGATGTCGTTCAGGTTTATGGGATGGGGGAAAGAGCTGTATTTTTTAAGGCACTCAGACATCCAGGAGCATGGCCAGCTGCACCCAGTGCGATGGGGCAGCCAGGGCTCCCAGGACCTCCCGCAGCCCACGTGCCTCACACACCGCTCTGCGGTTAACGAAGCGCAACAATAAATGGTGGAAGAGCAATATTACCCCGAGAGCGAGAGGGGAAATTCAGCCTACACTGTGAAAATGGGAATAACCGGAGAGTAGTGGGCTTTTGAGGAACTCCGCTGCGATAAGCGTCAGCTTCATCTGTCTCGTTAGCTATTGCCCTGCCACCTCGTCCCCAAGTGTACCCGCACTTGCACACACAGACCTGCCAGCACACACAAGCCTATACTTCCCGCCAGCTGAAATCAGGAGCTCCCAGGTAAAGTACATACGCCAAGGTCTTAAGATCAGTTTAATGAACCATCATGACTAAATTTGGCAAGATTTCCCATCTTGCTTCTTTTCTGTACCTCAGACTGTTTTGATCCATTTGTGAGAAATTTAGTTTGGCAAGTGAAAGTCCTTTATCACTGCCAGTGGTTAATCTGCGCTGTAACACATTCATTCAACCAGAGAAAATCCAATATTGACATTTGTACCTTGGGGGGAAAAGAGGTTAAACGCTGGATGTACAATAAACTCCTGGACTATGCCAAGAAACCGTATAATATCTATATCATGTATAGGCGTGTTTCTTTTCCTGAGAACTCAGATTTAGCTCTATCACATCTGGACTCCACTATTATTCCTCATAATCAGTCAAATGGATGCTGTTGGACAACATCTGGAAGTGTCTCTGATAGCCCAACTCAGCTGCTCCAGCCTTTTGGTGGTCTACTGAGAACTGGCTGTTCACATGCTGCTAAATCTCTGCCTTGTTTCCACCTGCTAAATAGCATTAAAAGGCAGCTTAAAATACATTAAATATGCTCCCAGCATTAATTTCCTCTGTAAGCAATTACTGTCTTGGCCACAAGGATGTTTTGCAGTTCCTGGTAAGAAGGAGATGGTCTGTGCGGCCAGACGTTTGCACATGGGAAGGACCGACCCCACGAGTCTCACTAAAACGTGTTGTCACTGTTAATCATTTTCACTACCACTGTGCCTAAAAGTCAGCCAGAAAAAGGAATCCCTGTTGTGCGGCACTGTACAAATACACAGTGTTGTGAGGCCTGGGCTCCAAAGAGTTCACAGCCCAAGAAGCCCTCATTGCCCTCTTTTCATCTATTTTTAACTCATTCATTTGACTTCTAGAGCCAGGTTTAAAAGTTCTGAAATCTCGTACCTTTGCATACGTTGTGCAACATCTTCATCCATGAACAGTCTCATTGATTTCAGGAGACCTATTTTACAGATTTATATGCTTTTTTTTAGGCACACATATACATACGTTTGGGTATGTATGTATATTCTGTATTTCAGATTATACACAGGCATAAATAAGTTGGACTAGAGAATATTTCCCAGAGGAAGATCAGAGCATACAGTATTAAATTCTCTCTCTCCAAAAGTAACTGTGCTTTATCTTGGGTGTAGGGCTGCTGAAAGTAAGCAGGACTTCTCAAAGGCTAAGTGTTTGTCAACATGAACAAAGGTATCAAGATAATACTGCAATAATGATCAAAACTGGCTGGTTTTAAACCACGATTAAGCCTTGCAAACCATTTCACTTAACTTAAAAACTTCTGAATGACCAAATGACTTTTTTTACACTTTTCATTAAAAAGAATATTGTGGAAAGGTTGTAAGTAACCTGTGATTCAGATTTAACCCAGTTTAGACAGAAACCTGAGAACCAGACAGAGCTGGAAATAAACCACTGTTGCCGATTATTCTGACTGCCAACAAAGAGAAACTAGGAGCCTTCATATGAAGCTAACTTTTAAAATCTATTAACTGCTTCTTTCCCTTATATCTAGAACTTCATCCGCTAATAACGAGTCAAACCAAAATAATGATGCTATCACATAGACTGTCTGGTCACCCTAAACTTGCATTGCTTGGCTAAAATATTCTTTACTTTTGCTGAGGCCAGTGCTACTCACCCTGAACTTTGCATATGTAACACAGAAAGGCTTAACGTATGACAAAGAAAACAGAGCCGGGAATGACATCCTGACAACTATGTTTTCCTGATATAGTCATTTTGGTTAGAGAGGTAACAAAGGAAAGCAAGTTGAACATCAGAAACTGCTAAACTCGGATGCAGAACTAATGATTAAAAAAAACCTTTCACAGATGTAAATTTGATTTCAATAACAGGAAATATTCAGTGGGGCTTAGTCCAATCAAAGGTATAGGCATATCTTTATTAAGAAACATTACGGCCAACAAAGCTGAGAGAAATCATCACAGAAGTAACACCCAGAATCAATGGAAGGAAACTGAGCATTATTTATCTAGACAACAAGAAAGCTTTTGAGGCAGCATTATACAAAAAGCTGATTTATATGAGAGGATTACTACAATTTACTCAAAAGCATAATGTTTTCATTCTCAATTGGGAAGTAATTTACTTGATTACAAAAAAAAAAAAAAAAAAATCAAGGCCCTCTCCTGCAAAACTTTCACAGTAGAAAGGCATTTCAAGGGATTGCCCGGAGGACCAGCTTATTGTAGCTCAGGTGAAGACATCTGTGATAACAGAAATGGGAAGGAAGGTGATAGGATCTGCAACACATGCAAGGGGTGTTAAGAACCAAAATTTAAGAAACAGTTCATATAAGAAAACAGGTCAAATAAGGAATATATAGGCATTAATAGAGAGGAGCAGTGGATGAGTCCGATACTGAGGACAAAACCATGAGTCCAGAACAGACCTGTAAAAGCATCATGCTGGTGAAACACAGGTGAGGCAGGCAGGGCACTAACATCCTGTCGTGGCACTTAAAAACAATGAAAAACTGTGTATTCTGCTAGGCACAGGATGCGAATCAGCAGTTTTGTTCGGCAAGGATCACAGACCCGAAGTCTCCTCTTCGTGGACATTAAGTAACCAGACACTCGTCCCCAGGGGACTACACAGGTGGCAGAACAGGCAGCTCATCCCCAAAGCTGCCCCAGGCAGCACCCTTGTGGAATATGAAATTATATCAGGCGATCAAAATCAGTGCCACTACAGTGGAGACTCGGTCGTTGGGTCCCTATGCCCTGGCTAGGCTACGGCTGGAAGCAGTGTCCTCCTAAATCACTCCGGAATGCGCCAGCAGTGGGTCAGAGCTGTCACCTCGTGACTTTATTAGAGATGGAGGATTTGGTTTCGCCAGAAAGAAAGTTGTCCCAGTGCCATACAGGGCCAAATAGCAAGGAAATTAGATCTAACCCATCCTGTATTACCTGTTTTCCTTAATCTGGAGGCTTTTCCAGAGATGGAGAAGGTGAATTACCAGCATTACCAGGGTAAGTCTGTGATCCTGGGTACTCAGCAGCTATTAAAACTTCAGTCTTTAGAAGAAAAAGGGTAAGGTCTATTATTATTGCAGAGATCCTGTTAAATCAGATGCAGCCATGGTTTCCCTCTACCTTTAAGGTTCCTCTTCATGTGCAAGGAGCATTTATTACCAGCATCATCTTCATAATCTTGGGATGGAGGCTCATCTGGGCCTGGTGTCTTCCTAATCTTCATTAACTCTAATTTCATTATCACCTGTCCTGGAGTGACCCTGAGATCACTCACTACTTCTTTCTTCCCCCTCTGGGAAATGAATTTCTGTTCCTGTCCTCAGCTACTGAAATGCTTTTGTGAGCCCTGCGGCAAATAATTAATATTAGCAGTATCCCCTTCGTCTCTCACCAATCTGGGTGCCCCACCCTGTCTTAAAAGCTCTGCTGGCTCCTTGACTCATCTTTCTGTTTCCGATATATGTTTTTAAAAGCCTCTAGAATATTCGGCTTGGCTTGGTAGTCTTGTTTCATCCCTTGTGTGAGCTTTTCTCACCTTTTTTTTTAAAATCCATCTATTAACCTTCCCTTCTTGCATTTGATGTTCAGCAGCTCTCAGATGTCTTTTGCATGACATAAGAACCAATTTTTCCAGTTAATTATTCAACCTCTTCTCCTGCCTCTCCCCTCCCCCCGAACAAGAGTGTTATAAAGGTGGGCTCAGGATGACAGAGCATCACCGGATTAAAGAAACAGACTGAATTAAAGGTCTTCCCACAAAAGAGAGGTCTAGACCAAAAAGCTCAGACGCCCCCCCCTAACCGCAGGGAAAAGTTTTGTAAAAAGCAGACACCCCAGATCCCTCCCCTGGCAGCGGCAGAGGACGTTGTCATCTGATAAGGCGGCAGGGCAATAACGTTTTATTTCTGTCCCGCACCTAACTAATGGGGCTGTTTGGCGCTGAACAGAAACAAATAGGGAGGGAAGAATGACGATGACCGAGAGAAGAGAGAAAAGGAAAGAAATCTTTTCTTCAGCTCTGTGTCTTTGACAAACATCTGAGGTAATAAACAGGGAGTTTTATGAGCTAATTGCATTTTAATCAATTTGAGCTCTTAACTGCATTGGAGAGGCTGCTAACTTATATTAGATTCATGTATGGTTTTACACTGCGTCCCCACCGTTAACAGCTTTACGATAACAAAGCCTTCGCTGCCACTGTCACCATGGACTATTGCTCCTGAGGAGCGCGCGGGCGAGAAAAACTCCCCTGAACAAAAACAAAGAGGAAGAGCAGGATCCTTTGCATAAACAAGGGGAAAAATGGAGCAATTGTGCTGCACAACGTGAGGCGAGAGTGGAAGTTCGGTGGCTGGCAGCAACCCATGGCCACCGATCTTTGGAGAAAGAAATCCTGGCACAACGAATTTGGGAGAGTCCAATAAAAATGTAGAAGTGAGGGCAAAAAACTCTCTCCTCCCAGTTGTGTACGTGTGTCCACACAACCAGCATATGTTAAGCCTTTAAATGAACATTTGGCCATGAAACAGTAGCTATGGCAATACGCAGGCATGAATTTATGTACTGTACGTACATATCGCATAGAAAAGCTCTCTGTTTCTGAACTGGACTGGCAGCTGCTTGAAATTTTCCCCTTCGCTTTCCCTAAGGTCTCAGGTGTGGGATTCATGAGCCAGTGTCTCAGCTAGAACAGGTGTCTATCGCTGTGTAAATAGCAATTAGGCCCAAATTTCAGACTTTTTTCAAATCCCTATCTGAGGAAAAGCCCAGGAATAAATAGTTGCTGTAACGGCCAGGGGTATTGTGTAGCATTATAGCCTCCAGCTGGGCTATTACATACTATAGACGGGTGAAGAATACAAGCACCTGACAGATGTGTTCTGTTAGCTTCATTAGAAAAGAAACAAAGAAACTCCTCAATTAATAGCAGTGGAGCCAAAGGGAAGGGGGGTGCGGGAGGGAGGAATCATAGCCTGTTATTTAAACAGAGTCAGGGAGCCTTTCACTGATGGCTTAATATGATTCATTAATAAAAACAGCTTTTTGAATGCCCAGTTTAAGTCAAAAGAAATCACTAGCGTGGGTTTTTTTTGTTGGTGGTGGGTATTTTTTCCCTGCAAAAGAAGGGCAAAATGACAAACTGGAGTTGCTGAATACATTTTGTGCGAGGCTGGTCCTTCTCAAAGCCCCCTTTCTGCAGGGCATTCGTCCCTCGGGGTGGTGGCACAGTCCTTGGGAATCGACCGGGTCACATCGAGACTTTGGGTGAGAGAGATTTGCAGGGGTAATATAGACACATTCCATGTCTCAACCAGGAAGACTTAATGATTTTAAAGTGTCAAAATGGAGCTTTTCAATATAATGGAAATCAGATGCATCTAGAAAGTCACACCTTTCCATCACAACACGTTATTGCTGTTCTGAGGGTCTGAATGACTGGTAAAGCCTTGTTGAGTGTAGTTCTGTGTGCCACTTCTTTAAAAGCGATGGACTTCATCTCTCTTTATTTAATGCAGTTTTAATCATAATAAATGTATGTACAAACTATATTGTACCACAGCTCCTTCTTATGCCCAGGCACATGACAGGGTAGAGGATCCTACAGCTAGCTACAGAAACCGCGTCTCTTCTGCTCCTAAAAATAAGATGAAGCCATCGCCACCTTTTTCTAACAGACAGCAAAACTGAAATGCAATGTAATTCTTGAGCTGCAGTGCTTACTGCTGTCCCTGGCTGTGGCAGTAAAACTATCTTCCCAACACACACTGGAAAGAGAGGGAGGCGTTTCAAGCGTTTGCAGGTTCAGGGAGCTCCCAACGTGAAGCCATCTGTGCTGCAGGGTTTTAAAGATCGAGAAATTGCTGCAGCACCTCCATGGCATGGTGTAAGATAAGTCGGAGGGAAAGGAGAAGCCAGCATCTGAGAGTACAGAAGGAGCCCTACAATGGAGGTAGCCATCGTTTGCACCTCCACCTGCCGAACAAACTCATTCCAAGACCTTGCAAGATTTACCAGCATCGGCCTGGGCAAGGCAATGGTGATGGTGTGGTTCTCACGCAGCAATCACCGGATCCATGTGGTCCAAGTCTGGTGATGGCAAAGCTGATACACTGAGCTGGAGGGTTGGTTTGATTAGATGTATTACAGAAAGATTAAGGAGACCAACAATACCTATCAACTCCTCTCACATATTTCCCTGCAAGTTGTTTCCCACTCTGCATTAACTGATGTTTTGTCAAAGCCTGCCCCTAAACATACCAAATGATGGGTCTTTCATCACTTCCCAAGGGACAGTCATCCATGACCAAATAGATCTTGCTGTCAAGAAGGTTTCTTTTATATATTCAGCCTAATTTTTCCTATTCTTAATTTCATCCCATTACTCTTAGTTAAACCCACTCCTATTGTCCTAAATAATTCACCTCCCTCAGGAATTTACCCCCTCCATGTATTTGTAGGCTATTCTTTTGTCCCACTGTAGTCTTCACTTAGTGAAGCTATCTATATTTAATTCTTTTAATCTCTCTCCATAAATTAGTCCCTCCAGCCAGCGAGGGGAAGGGCATATTTGAGATGTTATTCAGTGGTGAGCTAGGACGCTCTGTTACATTCTGGGGATATCTAGAGCATGGAAAATGCCTAGGGGAAGCCTAAACATTCATATTATTACTTTTCTTTTTTTTTTTTTTTCCCAAGTGTTTGAACTGCCATAGACAAGTGATATTTCTGAAGGAGAAAAATGCAACTAAAGATCTCTGTTTCGTTCTCCCTTTTCTGCCCCACTGTTGTAAATGTCTGCTTTGTCCTCAGTTAGTAACCTCCATCACCAGCTGGCCAGCTCTTGCTTACAAGCTTTGCCTTCCTTTACACCCTAACCTAGGATTTTTTATATCTGTGTGAAAAGCAGAAAATCAGTCAACGTAAAAATAGGTTAAACTATATATGATAATAAAGAAATGCACCGCTGCTGCAGCAAGCTGGAGCTTTTTCCATCAGGCTTGAAGAAGCTGTTTACTTGTGATAGTTTGTATACTTGTGACAAAGTTACTGCTTTTCTAATGTACATAAATTCTTGATGAATTAGCACCACTATCTTCTTTTTTTTACTCTACTGACAGAATCAGACAATAACTGTACTCTTGCCCTTCCAATCCAAAATTAATGACTTGGAGCATTCGGACTTACGAGTTAGATGCAAACTAATAACTGGTTTATTTGAATTGCTGGTTTCCTTCCTAAGGACAGTTTGTATAACAGAGCTGATGGCAAAGTCTCCCTCTAGGAGAACACTGTATAATTCTGTGTGTCTTATATTTATTTGCTGCAAATCACTCTCTGTTCAATCAAGCTCTACATCTCAAGAAACTGAGGTGACTTATACCAGGAGGTGAGGATCGTGTGGTCTTTGAACCCAGTATTTTTTAAAAAAGAGAGTCGTAGTTGTTGTTATTACTTGTACTTCATGGCACTTTTCCCATGTAGCTTAAACCCTCCTTTAGCAGCAAGTGGAATTTTATACTAAAACTTACACCCTACCACAATCTTAAGGTAGCCGTTAGTATTTGTTAAAGGGACCATAATAGTGTTTGACTTTTGTGTTGAAAAGGGATTTTCAATTGCTTTAAATACATCCAAAGACTTGGAATGACTAGGCCTGTACACTGGAATCATTTAAATATCTAAAGGAGAAATGCAGAATCCAGCACATGAACCAGTGCCCATAATTGGCTCTGATACTTCAACAATTTATTTATTTTTCTCTACAGCTGACTTAATACCATAAAATGAATTCAGTACTTGCCAAAACGCCTATTGCAAAAAAAAGTCAAACAATTCATATTTGGGTCATACAAACCTGAAAAACATTAGAGGCCAATAAATGATGTCTTCTGGAGGATATGAAAATAAACAGACCCGCATGTTAATGCTAACCAACTCAGTCTTTAACCCATTGGCTATTATTTTTCTCTGCATTGTGGCAGCACATAGGATCACTTCTGGTTATAGATGCTGCACAAGCATGAAACCCCAAATAATCCTTAACTCAAGAGTTTTTACACTAAGGAAAGTAATTGGATTGGGAGGAAGCTCGGGATGTGTGTGCACATGTACAGGAAAAAAAACCATCAATGGCATGCACAAGGTGTCCTACAAGTGCCGCCTTTCTCTCAAGTATTCCTTCTCTTCCAGCGCAAAGCCTGTTTGTCCGTTCAGCGGCCAGAGCAATGACTTAACGTGGCTGGTGGTGGCTATTTCCAGAGTTAAGAGATGCCGGCGAAAACCATCCACAAATTGCGAGAGCCTCAGTTCCTTGCCTCTGGAGTCTCAGGGCCAAGCTCCTGACATCGTATCCCCCCACGTCCAACAGCTTTGTTCCAAAAGAAGCGAAAAGTGCACGTTTACTTCTCTTGCTATGTTTATGGGTCAACTTGAGTGCAAAATGCGAATATACACAGGCTGGAAAGTCTATTTTAATCTCTAGGTTTGTTATATTTTCTTCTTTCATCATACTGCATTGCAAATTATTCTAGTTCTATTTCTCTGGTGTATTAAACTAGTGCATTGCCAAGTCTCAGCTCTCCATTCAGGTTCTGGCATCAAAGCCTTAGGCCAATTTTATTTCATTTGTATTTGCTGTCAGAGCAATGTCTTTATTCTAAAATGCCCTTCTCATATCAACTTCTCAGGTGGCTTGACAGACGTAGAAAGTGTGAGGAAGAAAACCCTCCCCCACGCCGCAGTCTGCAGTATTGCTTTTATGTTTTCACCCTCTCTGAGGGGGGAAATGTACAACACACGTTGAGAAAATGGAGTTCAGGACGCCATTTAGCAATGAAGGGGATTTTCTTCTAATATTAGCTAGGCACTTGACCTATTCATACAGCCTTTCTACTTTATTTATATGTATGTCTATATATAGGTGTATATATATGTGTGTATATGAAAAGCACACACACTTTTAAAAAACACTAATGCTGCTGTTGCTCTGGGCTAATTTATTTTCAACTGTGAGTGGCACATTTAGTCAATTACAAAAAAATTTTAGTAAAGCAGAGTGAAAATCTATCACGTCCAATTATGATGACAATGCAGTGCTGTGCAGCTGAGGGTTAGACTGGGACCAGCCGTGTTTTGCTTGTGGCCATCAAGGATTGCGATGGAGCTTTTTTTATGCATGGGTAGAAAAATGATTTAAACTGGATGACAGGAAGCCCAAATCATTTTGTCATATTAAAGACTGTCAAGGACCCACCTCAGGATGGAAGTGTTTGATGTCAAATATAATGCCAGAATTCGGCAAGGTAAGGACAGCTGTAAACAGGACATCTTAAATGTCACAGGACAAGGGGAAGCATAAGAAAAGTTTATCTTCTGGCATTGCACGTTAAGCAGTAACAGTACTTGATAATAGTTTTTAGTCTTCTGTTTAATATTCCCCGTTGTGTCTGGCAAAGGACACTTTGCATTCTAACAATTTTCATTTGTCAAGCACAAATGTGTCCTATCTATAAAATCGCATGCACTTAAGCATATATAACCAAACACTAAAAATCCACTTGCATACATACACATCTGTCTGCAGCGTCCGTGCATCGGCAACACTAAGGACACTGAAATCCCTGGGTCATCTACTTTTGCAAAGATCTTAGCAAGCAGCACTGCAGCCTGTGGTGCAACAGGAACAGTGCAGTGTCACAACCCCCCTCACACCCTGTTTTTAGAAGTAATGATTCTCATCCCTTTAAAACCAATAAAAATTTGGGTTGCACAAAATACAGACACCTTCCCAAGCACAAACACATGTATACATGTTTTGAAGGCTAATCCCCATTAAGTGCTTTGGTTTGGGATAGTTTAATCTGTGTCCTCACTGGTTTAAGGCAGAACAATGGGTTTCTCAACTGAGGAATGTGCATGTGAAAAGCAGGGATCAGATGAGACGTCTGTACCAAAGCAATGAGTTCCACCAGGGCATTCGAAATAAATCTAATCTACAGAAATCACCACTATATTTAGGATCTCACAAAATGTTGTGCCTTAGGAATGGAGTATTTCAGAAAGCAGTTGAGCAGTGCTAGTAATTCAACATCAACAGCCAGGAAAAAGAAACCTCACTTCACAGTATTGCTAAGCGAATGCAGCTGATTGCTCCCTTGCAAGTGGTGACGGTTCAAATTCCTCAAAAAATATTACAACTACCAGTAATGTTTTCCTTTGACAGCTCTGGGAGAAACTTTTTCATTCATTCACTGTTTTCTCTGAAGATTTATGTCAAAATTAGGGGCGAGTAAAACCTGCTTCTTCCCATGCTTTCTGTTGCTTTTCCCCACAGCTCTGCTTTATTCTTTACTGGAAAAGAAAAACAAGTTGAGGTGAAAGAAGCAACAACAGCAGAACAAAATTATCAAAGCAGGTCTCAGTAAAATAAAAATGGAAAAAAATGAAAGCAAAAGGTAATTTTTTTCCCATTTTGTCAAAGACCTATTTTTCCCACAGGCCAGGGAAGAGCAGAAACCTCTCTGCAGTCTACCTAGATATTGCTGTCTGGATGCATATTCGTATTTCAGATGCTATAATGACAGATGTGAGAGAAGAGAGATTTTTACAGCAATTGGATGAGAAAAACTATGGGAGTAAATCAAATTTTCTTTCTTTGGGTGTGCAGATACGGAAATGCATTTATATTATTATCTCTTTATATATTATTCATATGATAATGTGTTTTGATTTTCTGCAAATTACAGAAGACTTAAAATACTAATTTTAAAAGACTTTCCCTGCCTGCCTCTCTCTCTCTCTCACTCTCACACACTTATTTTCTATACAATAACTCTCTCCAGTGATCATTACAAGAATATACTCTCAGCCTGTATTCTACTCTGAGGAAGCCTGAGATGATGCACTGAACGGCCACTCCCGCAGCTACTTCTGCCAGGGTCATACAGGGGTTGATAGTGACATTTTTGTGTTTCTTTTCTGGCCTTTAGGCTTTTCTGTATGCTGTATTTAAGGCAATATACTCAGGGTGAAATCTAGAAACCACAAATTGTCTATGTCCATAGGAAAAAAATGCCCTATGGACATTTCTTCACACATACAATATAGGAGCCAGAAGCCATGACTTTAAATGAATTCAGTATCACTATTTTAGTCATGTCAGACCAAAAGTTTGAGAAACAGAATTATCTGCATAATGGAAGTTTATTGTTGTCATGATACAAATCAACAACCATATTAAGCCTAAAATCAGTTTACAACAAAGCAAACTCCCTATCTCCCAAGCATCCTGGTACATACAAATTAAACATACCCAGATCTGAGGTTCTGCATGAGAACAGAGGTGTATCAAAGTTAAACCAAATGAAATCTTGTTTCATTAATTCAAGCCCACCATAGAACTGTCTCTGCTAAAACATCTACGTTTTAGTCAGGACTACTTTGGACATTTCTATAAGTAGCAAACAGGCAACAGGAGCAGTCTCCTCACCTACTTCATGAGAAGGAAGAGTTTTGGGGGAAGGAGGTATTCATCATTTGGGCACAGAATTGCACAAAGGTAGATTTTTCGCAGGCAGAGCAACAACCAGGGTTATTGGTCTTACAAAATGCCCAGACAACATCTAAACACTCTTGAGAAGTGCCTCCCAAACCATTTGCTCTGCACTAGTTCTGCATATCTGAATGCTCCTGTTACAAGGCAGATGATAGACTTGTTGTGGGACTCAGTGGAGAAGCAAGATAGTACAGAGAGTCACGAGCAATGGGGAAAGGGAATTGCCGTGAGGATAGTGCCTGGACAAGGGATGGGGTCGGAGGGGTGCTGGGCCACTGGCGCAGGCTGAGGGGGAAAGGCAGAGGTGGGTGCTGAGGGAAACACCTGGGAGTTCCTCAGCTAGGAGCTGGCTTGAGACTGGGGTGGTCCAGAAATCCGTGTTTCTGAAGATGACCGGAGCGAGAACAGAAGAGAGGCCCACCAAAGGTGTAGGTGATCCCGGGGAAAGTCTTGGGACAACTATAGCCCAGTATGGAGCTCATACTAACCAGGCTTGTGTTCTCTCAGGAAGCGTGTGCGCGCTTCCACACCGGACAAACCTGGTGTGCCCGGCTGCCCCAGACCCCAGGGAGTCAGCCCCACTCCCGTGGGGTTTGCACCAACGTCACTAGGGTTAAGAAAGGCAAACGGCTCAGATAATGCTGGTGTTGCTTAGCCTGATCCTCCTGCTGGGAAAAGAAGAGGCAGAACAAACCCTGGTGAGTTTATCAGAAACAAGAGATGATTTATTGAGAAAGTGTTCAACAATTACTTCTTTGAAGGAAGTTGGCACCTCGCCCCTTCAACAGTGTCGTTTACCATCCGCTCCAAAATTAGATAAGCAAATCCCTCCTGGCCTTTTCCCACCAGGAAGAGTGTCAGTCTACTCCATCCATGAACCCTGAACCCCAAGTACTTGATATAAACTGACAATTGATAGTCAATAGTATTGGCAGACCCACTCATCAAAGCTAATTGCACAACAGGAAACATCCTGTTTCAGTTCATCATTGTGTAATCCAGTGCTATATCATTAGAGATACGAGGAAAGTTTCCACAGGAAAAGAGATTGAAAAGAACAGGACTTCTAGTTTAGAGAAGTAACGAAAACAGGGACTCGCTAGCCTATGTGACACAAAAATATCTACTTTTGTGTTATCTACTGTTTCTCATAATGAAAGAACAAGAGATAGCTAAAAAAAAATTGAAAAGCATTCAACTGAAAATTGATAAAAGGATTTATTTGTAAACAACATGCAAATAACTTCTGGAGCTAACTGTCAATGGATATGACTGAAGAAAAAAAAAAATCAGTAGGATTAGGAGTTTATCTGGATATTAAGCTTTTATATCATTACAAAACTAACTTGCCAGCCGTGGGTTTTTTCTCCTGCAGTTAGTAAACATAACCAACAGCTTTCTTGAAAATTTCTGGAGTATTTTGAGGTAGTCAACCTGAAGATTTAAAGGGACTCATTGAAAAATCACTGAAAAATCACAGTCATACCCCATTTGCTGTCTCATAATTCTACCTTACTGATAATCTGAATCAAGTAAGTAGCTGATAAACAAAACAGGACGGGAAACCAATTTGTTGACAAATACCGTAATGTTCAAACTTTGCTCTCAAAGTTCATTAGCACAGCAACCCTGTGGTGCGATAAAAAAATCAAATCTATGTCCTTTTGTTTTCCCATCATGAAAAGGTATTTTATTTTTTTAAAATATACTTACCTAATAAGCATATAATACCTCAGACATCTCAAGTCACTTCTTACTGTAGATTTGCTCTATGTACAAAGTACTGCTTGGACCTTCTGAAAGCTGGGCTAAGCACAAATGATCCTGATGTCCTGTCTCATCTGGGTTACCTAAAAGTGTGGACAGGCAGTCTACTCCCTGTTGGCAAAGATTTTTAATCCGAGTTTTCTGAGATGTAGTTCATTCTAGTGAATAAACACCAGGTATTTCCGGTACATAGGAAAAGTGATTGGAATAAGGTTCAACAGGGAAGTGTGAAGGTCCTGGTCTGCCTTGCTGACACCAGAAATCAGAAGTGAACCCCAATACATTCAGTATTAGGATTATACAGGCTTCTGACTCCAGTGCCACCTTAGTTTAGGATGTCCCACCAGTCTAATTTGTCTTTGTAATAAGATGCTTGGCTGACGGGTCCTACAGTTTCACCTTTGCAAATGTGTGCCAAATTTATCTTCTAGCCTTGAACTGACTTCTTCCTAAACTCACGAGGTGAGCTACTGCATGTCTTACTGATTTCAATTCAAAGTCAACAGGATACATCTTCCGCGATCTGCATCTTACTTACAGCTCATGCTTCCGAAACACGACAACTTTGAGACGTGGGTTAAAAAATGGAGGAAGCTATTGCAAAATACATACTGCAACTCATTTTACATGCCTAAGCCTGTGAAATACCTTCACTAATCTACCTCATACTTTCTGTCAAACAGTTCTACCAGATTGTTAAAAACCAGATATGCAAATTTTAGGTAGAAAGGAGATTTTTTTCCGGAAATTGAACATAAGGGGTATCAAAATAAGACTTGATTGTAAAAAAACATTAATTCAACTGCAACTGCTTTATAATTCAGCGTATTAGATTAATGCTTTATGAGCACATTATCTACAAGTTAATGTAAATGCTGTAACAAACTGAAATTCAGAGATAGAGACTGTTCACAGGTTTGGCTTGGACCCTGTCCACAGAGGCTTTATTAATCAGCGCAGAAAGTTTAGTCTAACCTTTGCCAGTCATTTCAAGGTAGAGAAGCTTCCTGAAAGATGACAGAAATGTCTTTCACGCTTGCAGACATCTAGCAGCCCCCTCTGCTCTAGCCTTAGGGCTGGGTCAGACCTTCCCACGTCACCTCCTCACCGCTGAAGCGCTGGACCACCCGAGCCACGACTGAGGCATCGCCGCTGCGGGCACAAGAGGAAGCCCAGCTGAAAAGCGGTCCGTATCCGTCACGCGGAAAGAATCAAAAGCCAAAGCTCTGTATCACCGGCAGAGCACTGCGAGGCACACGCACACTTCACAAGGTAACAGCGGAGACATTTCAGTGCCGTGCTTTGCCCTTCATCCCAGCCAGAGCTCATCACATTGCCAGCCTGCATCCTTTTACTTTTGCGTAGTCCGGCACACACAAGAAGAACAGCTGAATCAGGAACAAGCAGAGAATTGCTTTTTAGCAATGTTACAAATGTTAACCTAAACAAGCCAACGAACAAAAACCCGGCACGGCAGTAATAGTGATGAAGCCACGGCACTTTATCATAATCACATCTAGCCAGACAGGGAATTTTTGTCAGTATGTTTCATGCTCAGAAAATGTACTGCTCAGCACTTTGACACTGTACTAGCCACACGCATTTTCTTTTATTGGGGAAAGGTTCTTTTATTTAAAAGCACGTGTTGGATCCAGATCCGCGTCCTCCCATACAGACTTCCCGGCTCATTCAAACTGGGCCATGTGGCTGTGCCCACATGAATACAGTGCACTGGGAGAAAGCACCAAGTATATGGGCAGAAGTCCTTGAGACAATTTTCAAGGACATTTACGTGACAGGATATTAGGAGCCTTGTTTAAGGAATTTATTCACTGGGAACCCTTACAGGTCTGGCATAGAGATGTGTAATTATATCCTGTAACAGATTAACAGTGGAGGCAAGTGTCGGGCCCCCACGAGTGACCGGTATGAACAGTCCCAATGACAAGGCAAAGTGATTTATAGTACGTAGTTATGAAATAACTTACCCACTTGAAAAATGTCTTCTGAAGCTAGACAGTAGGTCTCTGAGTTATGCCATGGAGCATTAGGGTTTGTACCACTGATAGATTAAATAATCTCAAATACCATGCAGAGTGCAGCTCTCCTTCCCCTTTAGGCATCCTCTGGGTCGCACACCTCTGTGGGCACCTTACAAGTCTCTGGTCTGCTCTAGATTTCATGCATTTTCCCCTCTCTCTCCAAGGTTATCTTTCCATGTCTCTAACAACTTCCATAGCAAACTTCAGTCCTTTCATATTGCAGATCCTTTCATCTTTCATCTCGAGCTTTTTTTTTTTGCTTTTTTTTTTTTTATTAGATGAGCAGAAAGTTTTGCAAGATAGGCTAACTTTTCTTCTCTGGCTGAAGACACTATAATTACATAAGGGTGGTTGATTTTTTTTTTAATCCCATGGGCTCTAACACATTACTTGCATTATTTTTTTCTGGAGACCCCACTAGCACCTGTGATTTATTCAAACTATTTCAATGGATGTCCTTCACCTTTTTTCACTAATTGTATTTGGTTTTGAGCAATCTACCTACCTGAATTTATCAAATTACTCTGAAGTTCCTCACAGTCTTCAGGAGCTTTGAATAACCTAAATATTTTTGCACCAGCTCAAATATTTTCAGGTGATTAATGAAAATGTTAAGTACCAGCTCTCAAGAAAAGACCATTAATCAACACATTCCCATGGATGAAGCACCTGTGAGAGCCAAAAGACAACAAAACCTGTAGTCAGTCTCAAGCCAAGTTTAGCAGTGGCAAAGGCAGGCTTAATGCCTGCTTCCAAATTTCTTCCAGTATCTACAGTTCCTGTTAACCTGTCTAGTGATACTGTTCTATCAGTTACCGGCAACTAATAATTTTACCTCTAATGAAAGTTATTTTGCTGTTCATTTTTACCGAACTTGCCACGTTCTTTCACCCCCCAATGGTTCAAATGAATGGAAGGGCCTTATTGTGCTGCTGTGCAGGGAGACACCAGGATGGCAGGGGTTTTGGGCCAAAGGGTGCAAAAAGCTGAGAGCGTGGGATTTACTCTACGATAAAGCAGCATTAACTCTCAAGTAATCAGCATTAACTCCCGAGAAATCACTCGATACCCTCCTGAGAGCGCTGTGGGATCGCAAGAGTGAAGCCCTGAGGATGGAGCTGCCACTGCCTGCCCACGCTGGCAGCCACCGGCGCGGCTAACAGCCTGCCGCAGAAATACTTATGGGAGATAGCCATAGCCATTAAAATTGGATAAGAAAGAATAGAAGGGAAACGGTGTAAATTGTCACAACCAGACAAGAGAACAAAACAAAGGGAATTTTTTTTTTCCCTTACAGCAAGAAAAAAGTACTCACAGGGGCTTCTTATCCCTTCTTCCGTCATTTTTTTTTCCTTCTCAGGTTTCTTTCATGCAGGGAAATAATTCTCTCGCTGTTGACACCTATGCAACCACAGACGTGTCAGCATGAGCTGACTGGGTGGAAAAGAAAAAAATATTTACCCCCAGCATTTCTGTGATCTGCTGCATTGCCATTACGGCCGTGATTTATTGGAGCCCATTACATATTTTAGCTTAAGCTCCTCAGTCACCCAAATGATTTCCTCTCAACAAATGAGAAATACCAGGGAGCTGCGCAAGTTTGTGGGAAAAAGAGGGCGAAGGGGAAAACAAGCAAGGTTTCTCTCCCCAACATCTGCCTCCAAAATGGGGGAGGCAAACCCCCAGAGCTGGATACTGGGAGATGCTGGGGAATGGCGGGGTACCCCGGGGGTACGATCCACCTCCACCTCCCCTCCTCGCCCCACACACCAGCAGCCCTGGCTCCCCCCCAGGGACCCCGGAGCCCCCTTCTCCTAATGGAGGGGGGACAGGGGAGGGACGGGCGGTGGGGGCGATGGCTGCAGAAACGCAGCATCAGCAGGGAGATGCGGCTGTCAGGCTCCAGAGCACTTCCCTGCGAGGGAGCAGATAAGAGGGAAAAGGTGAATGGGAACACTTGTCATAGCAGATGGCGGCTTTGATTTGCAGAAGAAAGCGGGGGCTGGGGGGGGGGGTGTTGGAAATAGGGAAGGGGGGGCTGGCTGGTCCCCGCCGCTCCCCTGAGCACCCCCCGGCGCTGCCTGGGGTGCCACAGCACCCACTCCCTCCGGCCCTGGGCCGGCCGGCCGAAAGTACTTGTTGACCTTCCCCACAGAGTTTGTAAGCCCAAGCGTGGGGTTTCGGCAATCCTGGCTGCGTTATCCATTTTAGTAACATTATGCTAATTAGCTGGAAAGCCACGCATTTATTTTCTTGAAAGGATTCAAGGATCAAATATCCATGAATAGAGCTGGCAAACCCTAATCTACTAATGCATTTAACTTAAGAGAAATATAAAGCTCAAAGAAAAATATGATTATTTGGGGGCTACGTAACTAGTACTTATCTTTAAAATACTTTTACAGAATTTCCATATTCCATTGAGGTGGAAAAAATGCAGTGATATTTTTAAAACACATTCGGCCAATAGCTCCAAACAATGCCTTTTGTTTTCTTTCCTTCTTCTCTTCTCTTCTCTTCTCTTCTCTTCTCTTCTCTTCTCTTCCCTCTTCCCTCTTCCCTCTTCCCTCTTCCCTTCTCTTCCCTCTTCCTTTCCCCTCCCTTCCCTTCCCTTCCTTTCCCTTCCCTTCCCTTCCCTTCCCTTTCCTTCCCTTCCCTTCCCTTCCCCTCTTCCTCTTCCTCTTCCTCTTCCTCTTCCTCTTCCCATTGCTGACCTGGTAAGAATTGCTGATGACAGCCATGAGCCCACAGTGGCTGGTTCAAACCAGAGGCAGAGACACCCCACAGCACTTTTACCCACCTGCAGAGGGACGCATTTTCTGCCGACGCACCGTGGCTGTGCCCCCATTAGCTGGGACGGCATTTTGTCCTTTTGCATCAGGGAAAGGCTTGACCCTGCACCTTTTTGTGCTGCAGCGTGGCATTTCCTCACTGTAAAACCCTTTCAAACTTTGCAGATTATGTCTCAAATTTGTAGGGCTGGACTCCAGGGAAAGTGCCAGAAGGCTGCACAGCCATGGCGGGGGATTGAGGAACACGTGTCCCACACTACCAGGGATAGCAACAGGGAATACAGGGATTCTCCTCTCTCCCAGCAGTACATCTCCACCTGATGTAAACCACCACCGTGTCCAAGAGCCCTAGACACAGGCAAGGCTTGCTTTGTGGCATGCGCTGCGTAAGCACAGCGCAAGAAAATGGTCTAAAAAACAAAGAAATGAGGCTTAGCGAGAGAAAAAAGACCCCAGGCAAATGCGGACAGGAAGGAAATACAAGGAAATAACAGGAAAATAGTAGTCAGCTGGACAGGCAGTCACTCCAGCACAGCCACAAGCAGTTGTCCAGCCTTTTATAGATACAATTATAAAGGATAGTTTCAAGGCGGGTTGGACAGCGATAATAAGGCAAGTTTGGATTTGGCTGCAGGGGATGCATCTTGAGCATAAAAGGCAGCAGGAAAGAAAACAGAGAGACATTTGTTTGAAACTTTAACAAGGCAACAGGGAAGAAAACACAGAGGCCCTTGTTTGAAAATTTAACAAATGAGCAATACAGACCAGAAAATTGTCTGACTGGAGGTGGAAGTAGACATTTCATGAGTATGCGAGAGGTGGTGGTGACCCAGTGATGTGCTAGCTGGGGAATCAGGGCTTGAAAATGAAGATATGTAACTGATGTTCAGTGCAGCATGGAAGACAAGTGAGTGGAGGGAATCCCCCAAGACAGACTAGCATGACCAACGCAACAAGCCACGGAAAACTTGGATCGTGATGGTCAGGTGATTTGATATGTTGGGACATCTGGGTAGGTACGTAACCTGGTAGACAGCATGCCCCAAAAATTTCAGAAGGTCACACAGCTCCAAACCAGAGTTTTTAAATCAAGACTACCAAATTGTTATGCAGACAATTATACTGACACTATTGCGTCGGTCTTCTCCTAGGTGTAAATATGAACTAGCAGATCTAAACCAAGGTGTACTTTGTGCTAGGGACAAAATCAAAGCTGGGCAAAATCGAAGCTGGTATCAAGTGAGCAGAAATCTGAAGTGTGAGTCTCCCCCGCCATTGTTCTAGAGAGGGCACTGTGCAAGCTGCCTCCCAGAGCTCTCTCCATGCTCTTTTCTCTCAGTGACTCAAGACCAAATGTGCACAGTTCACTAGTAAAAGACCATTATTTTAACTGTCAGCAACAGCCTCAGCCTGTGCTGTCATTCTGTCTTACACACCACTAGCAACCAAAACCATCCAATTTGAAATTAGCTGCCAGTCCTCAGAATGCTGGGTGTGTCAGAACAAAATCAAGCAGGGCATTCTACACTGGGCTGGTTATTCAGTGCTTGCTGGACAAAAAGAAGTATACCCCCCCATTTCAGTTAGCACAGTGAGCAAATATAACTTTAAACCAACACTTTCACACCTAGGTGATATAATAAGGTGGATTTCTACATTACCACTCCTGATAATCATTCTTGAAAAACTGGAATCTGTTCCCCATGTGAATTTGTCTGAGTTTCCATGTGTTTGTTGCTTTATTGATAAAACTCCTTTTAGCTAATGAATGGCTGCCATTAGATTACATTGTTGTCTAAACTCTAAGGTGAAGTGGTTTTACTTATTCACACCCAGAAGCACGATTGCTCTCTGTCCCTCAAAAAAAAAGTCACACAGCTCCGGGACAATGCGTTGCTCCAGGATGCCTCAGCAGAGAGAAGTCACTTCAGAAGAGTTATAGCAGTCTAGAACCCGAGCGATGCAGGGGCAGATCAGACCCACTGGGTTTGTGATAATGCAGTTGTCATCTTGTAATTTAATCGGTCTGTTTAACATCCCTTCCATACCTCAGGCACTCACGGTATGGCATACTTGGGTTCTCAGACTGATGTGACTCTTGGCCGACAGTAAAGCTCCAACCTCAGCTTCCCGCTTCAAGCTACCATTTGCCTCTCAGGAATTCCCACAGAAAAGTCTCTGCAGTCTTCCTTGCTCCTATAACTAGGGCTAAAATTCACCACACTTCTGAATCCTGGATGTGATAACCCTAGCAGGCCTCAAATAGGTTTTGTTCACTGCAGCAAGAAGACCACCACCTTTGAGACTAACTTTAGAGAGAGTCTTTCATAACAGGGCTTATGCCTCAGACTACTAATATCCTGCACCCACCTAGTTTATGGTCAAGAGGTTCTGACACATGAATAAAAAATTGCATGTATTTTGGGTTATTAGAGGGTTATTTCATTGCTTTTTCCACAGATGGGTTGTGATACTCACAAAGGAACCATCCCAGTGCTGGAAAAAAATGCCATCAAAATGCTCATGACGTTCAGCTCTGTGACTCCTATTTCATGGGACTTCAGGGTTTGCAGACATTTGGCTTTCTCAGGCTCAATCCAAATCCAGGATTTGGAAGACAAGAGCCGACTGCACATGAAATCAAAACAATAATTGTGGCAGGAAATAATTGGGGGAGACGGCAAAAGTGATGCTCGCTGTCTGGATGGAGGGAAGCCTTGCCCTTTGTTGCCCGGCTGGAGAAGGCCTCCTGGATTTCCAGATGCTTTTGAATGTTCCAGCGGCAGCAGGAGCTACGAGTGTTTATTTCCCCTTCTCCTATCTGCTTGGTGAGGAGATTTCAACCTCTTGTCCTGTTGGACTGTGTCACCATTGTCTGTGCTTTTCTCATCTCCAGACTGGATCGCTGCCATGTGGTCTGCTCAGCACTACGTCTGAGGACCACTCAGAAACTTCAGCTAATTGCAGTATGCAGCTGCCTGCTTACATATCCACATTTCAGACACAAACCATAGAGCGCAGATGGTACACAGGCTGCGCCAATTTTCAGTTCATTTCCAGGTGCAATTCAGGCCTTAGTTTCTAAATCTCCTTGTGATTTGAACCTGCTCATCCCCCAGAGACTACCTCTGCCTACGAACGCTAGGTCCACCGCTGAGATGAGCCGAGGCATTTAAACTGACAGTCCCCGGAGCAGCGCATTTGGAAGTGGCTTTTTTTCACAGCAGAAGATGGCCCACAGCTCTTGAATTTGCTTCCTTGTGTGGTGAACCTTCAGGGCACGTTGCAAAACTTGTCTCTTTTGTTAAGCTTTAGCTTAATATATTGGGGTGGGCCAAGAAGGGAGGTTCTGATGAGGACACTTTTACTTTCATTGTTGTCGTGGCAGTATAATTCAGTAGGGGATATGAGTTTTGACTTGGTTTTATTTTAACTGTAGCTAATGCAATCTAAGATTGTGCTCAGCATAAATGAAATCAAATAAATAATTACAATTGCTTCAGGCCAGTGCTGTTTACTGGAGAGCCAGAGAAGGAAAGACAAGAGTAGAGTATTGTTGCACTGGAAGGAATTAAGTAGGTACGGCCAAACGAAAGGGAGTGAACCAGGTTACCTCCCATAGCTTATGCTACGGGATGCCACTGAGGAGTTTCCTTGCATGGGATTCTTGGGGCCTGATGTGTCCTTCAAGCTCATAGTGAGAGTTCACTGCAATATGCGACTACTGTTGGTCTAGAGAGGAAAGGACAGAGATACTGACTGAGACACGCTGTCAAAAAAGAAAAAAAAAGAAAGAATAAACAACCAACAACAGCAAAGCATGGAGTACAATAACAAACCACAACAGCATTAGATCCCAAAGACCCCTTTGTCAAAGTATTATCCTACCTTTCTTTTTCTTCTGATTTTAGTCCCCCCCACGATCCCTTTGTGTGGCTGTCTCTGCTCATTTTCTCAGGTTCTTTTCAGCTGGGTTCGTACATTGCAGATTTGAACTGAGCCGTCAAACTGAATAATGCTTCTGGAGAAGAAATGAAAACACCTAGAAAGAAGAGAGGCAGATTGCTGAAAATAACCAAAGGTCTCAGATGATATAGCTGATTCTGTCTAAAGGCACATGTATACATATATATACACATAGGTAAATAGATCGTGATTGCAAAAAGCATTTCTTTGTGTATATCCACAGTCTGGAAACACATCTACTCCTTTTATAGACAATTATATCCCTCCTAGCTAGAGATCTGTGTATACTTCTATTTAATAAATGAGCCACAATTCATGGTCGCCTTTGGGTATGCAATGACAATTGTAGACCTTCAGTTTCTGTAGCCATGTGTGGCAGAGAAGACTTCTTGCCTAGAGCTCACGGGACAAAACTATGGACAAAACATGCTGCAGAACTCACCCCAAGACCCACGAAAGGATAAAAACCCAGCTCCCCAAAGCATCTAACCAGGAAAAGGCAGGAGATGTCAGCCCTTTGGAACTGTGCTTTCTTTACCTGTAGAAAAGATTTGTTGAGGGAGTTTTGCTCTCCAGTGGTGTAAAGGGGACTGAAAGCTGCCTCAAACAGGCAGCAGAGGGTTTTTTTTTTTCCTAGGATGGGGATTGGCATAGTGCTGGAAGAAACAGTTTTATACCATCTGCTTCCCCCTCTGGTTCAGAGGAGAGGCAAAGGACAAGAATGCCATGCACCACTCTTGGCAGCATGATTTACAGCAGACCAATTTAAACTCCTGCCAGTAAAGCATTTATACTGCTAGATCATCTTGTCTTCTATCATCACGCACATGACTATGTCTGTGATCACACGGACACAGTAAGGTAAAGGTATGTATCCATAGGTTCAGGTGTTTGTGTTCCAGGCCTTTTTAATTTTTGTGGAGGTTGAGTAACACCATTTTACTATGATTATTCAGGCGTTGGTTGGGGTTTTTTTTCCTTGATTCTCTTGTTAGCTCTTTTTAAATACTGAAACATTTCTCAGTGGCATTAACTCCACAGCTCTTGCAACATGCGTATAGTCTTTGGCTAGCCTTCAACTGTACAGAGATGGCTTAAAAGGACTTTAAAAATCACCTGCCTGGCTCTCAGTCTTCTTTAATACTCTGTCTCATTACACATTTGTAACTGAGTCCCCACCCCAGACTAGATCTGTTCCTTCCTTCATGAGAGACTTTCCTTTCCCCACCATGACCCTATGGGAACCACATACATTGTAAGTCCCCCCCAGCTCACCTACACCATATAAATGGGACTGCCATATGCATGTAATGCACACATCAAGATGAGCTATGAGTGCAATGAACTTACTGAGCACATAATCCATTGCCACTGTCATAAAGTAGTCACCAGTAATCTCAATGTCTTCAACAAGTTCTTCCTTAAAGACAGCTTCAAAGTTGGTTTGCTTTTCAAACTCCAGCAAGAGAAGCCTGGTTTTGTAACTCTGTTTTTATGGATGCAGCTCTCAGCCCTGTGGGACCAATGTGATGCCTCTAACTCAAATTCACTCATTCGTGAGCTCACGTCCTACAAGTCCAGAACTCGATGGGAGGAAAGGAAGCAAAAAATCACTGCAAGCTGGACTTGTTACATCAAGAGCAGGAAAGCAGCTCTACATTTTGCAGTCAGAGCTCATCTTGCCCCTCAAGCTTCTTTGAAGACTTCCACAGCAAAACCCACCAGCAGGACAAAGGCAGGAGACATTTCTTACACCAAGGGGATCAGCATCTGCGCAACACTGAGGACTGCAGTTGGGAAATGACATGTTTCTACTTGACAAAGTCATTTTGGGCACTGCCTGAGTCAACCTCATCGGCAAAGCCTAATTGGAGAGGCAAACGAACAACCCCAGCAGAAGAGAAAGGCTATTGTTTGAGAGCAAACCTCGAAGTCACGTTGTATCTCACTCGCTGCCAGGAGAGCACAAGGCAGGTTAGGACAGGAGGCTTTCCTGGGGGGCAGAGGACACTGTTTGCGGTGCAAGAAGCCTCGTGCAGCTCGAGTTGTCAAAGCCGCATTCCTGCGCTGCAGACCCTGACCGCCGCACCCGAGCCAGAACAAAAATGGGCTTCCCCCAGTGAAAATGTTACAGCCTTGGCAGGAGAGGACCTTGTCTGGAGGTTGATATGAGTCAATTGTAAGGGGCTTTCTTTGTGCGTGCACGTACGTGTGTGTGTGCGTGCGCGCGGGTGTGCGCATTAACTGAGTACGCTGTCAGGGACTGATTTTCAATGATGCAAGTCTCCTCTAACTGATAACACTCTAAATAACAGGTGAGTGACTCCTGGCAAGAAGGAGATTGTCTGACCTCATTGTTTGCCTTTTTTCCCCCCTCTTTGTTCTTCACAAATAAAGGTTTTTTAATAAACTGAAAGGTCCTCCGCTCCTGCCTGATGATAAAATGAAAGGAACCAGTGAGGTATGGTACAACGTGGCAGCAAAAAAAGAGAAGCTCATCAGAAAATAACAAAGGTGCAAGTTAAAGATAAGGCAGCTGTCAGAGATTAATCCTGCTGGCCTGATTGTTTTCTTTAATACCAAGGCCTGCAATAGCAAGCGATAAGTTTGCTGAGTAATTTGGTTTTTGGTGAGGAAATAAAATTCAGGTAGGCCTCATAATTGATTTCCTTTTCTTTAGTTTTCTAAACATTAAACAAAACAAAACAAAACAAAAAACCCAACTCTGCTTTGACTACACTTTCCTTTTTTTCAAATTTGCTCCAAGGCTGTGAGCTTCCCCCCAAGCTGGGTCTGCAGGAAGATAACTCGGAGGGCAAAAACACCCTCTCCTTCTCTGGCATCCTCCTGGGAACACTTTTGTTTCGTCCTAGACACTAACTGCACCTCTTGAACATGATTAATTCTGCCTGATGTTGGCTTCATTTTACTGTCCAACAGTGGGCAAAACGTGAGGTGGTGGAAAAAGCAAATTTCAAAAGAAAATCGGCGCTGCCTGTCGCCCGTGGGATACGGTGGTCCCCGGCCATGGCGTTGGCCACCGGCTGTGGAGGGAGCAGTGCAGAAGGATGGTGCGGTCCTCATCGGGCTGGAGAAAAATCACTGTCAAGCCATGGGGACCATCCGAGGGGGTGACTGGCTGGGGCGCACCCTCAGCTCACCCCAGCAGCGTGTCGGGGCTTTCGTCTGGTCCCTGCCCCTGGACGTGGAATGGGGAAGTGTAGCGAGCAGGAGGTATTATCTACCACGTCGCGCTGGTGAAAATCCACTCCCCACCCAAACCTTCCCCATTTGGGGGTGCATGCGGCCAGCCGTGGGGACCCTGGGGACTCCACAGGCGGCAGCTGTGGGACAAAGCAAGAGAGAAAAGAAGTTGAGGGAGGAAAACCTTTCCAATTCAGGGAGTCTGTAGCAATGAGGTAGAGCTGCTCTCAAGTGAGAAGATGATCCTGGGAGAGAGACGGTGTGAGTGTGCAAGCGTCTGTGTGGGGGGGTGCACGTGTGTGTGCGGAGCGTGCACACAGGAGGCAGCCGCAGCAGAGCCTTATTTATTGTGACAAAATGAACAGCCCCCAGGATGCTCATCCAGCAGCTAATTTCTCATCTTATCTATTATGTGAATGAGATGGGAAAACAGTTTCCTGTTTTTCACAGATATCACTAACATGAAAGATACAGAATGAATTCCCTTGAAAGCCATGCAGTCAGATCCAGCCACAGACTCATTTGTTTCAATGGAAGGAATTAATGCAGTCAGGGCTGCCCATTGATGGGAAACAAGTCTATAAAGCTCTCTATAGAAGCAAACGTGCTGCCACCACCTCCAAAACGGATGACGAGCTTGGCGGACACTTTCTCCCCATCCATTGATAGCACACAGGCAGATGCAGGCTTGTGCACCACACAAGCACACACATTTAAACCTTGTCATTTCCCTTATTCGAAACAGATATTTCTAGTGTTATAATGCAGCACTGGTGCTACACAAAAAGGGCAATCTGTACCATGGGGTTACACCCAGTGAAGGAATCCTTTGCCTCTAGGAAGGTTCTGAGGGTCTTATACCAGGTGTAAGAGCAAGAAGTGATGGGTGTGCTGAGCCACCAGCACCCTGAGTTTAGGGTCAGGCTTTGGGAAAAGTCCCGTGTTAGGGGCAAACAGAGGGGCCGGACAAGCTATGTCAAAGCCAGGCTGTCATGAAAGAAGGCCCTACATCTCTTCTAAAGCATAGACTCACAGGAAAGCCTATTAAAAAAAAAAACCAACCCTGCCTGTGTATGTCCACAGGCAGTCAGTGGCCATGACCTTGCTGCAGCTATGGCTATCCCAGTGTGTGACAGACTGGAAAGTGCAGTATCACGTTAACACTTTTCAGGCCATTTCTGCTTATTTTACGTTGGTTTTCACCTCTTTACTTTTCCCAGCAGAGGGAGCACTGGGGCTTGGCTGGAAATGAAGGGGAGGAGGTGCCAGTCTCATGGCAGAAATCAGGCAAAACCTGATAAGCCTGGCAATAACCTCACTGCAGCGTCCCCTTCCCCAAAAACAGGTCCCACGGCCCTGGCACCCACCCCGGTGCTGTCAGCGGCGTGGGGGGGACACGACTCTGCAGCGCAACTGGTGAGATGCCGAGCTGACCCACCACCTGCGGGGTGGGAACCACAACCTCATGGACATGGGAAGAGGAGAAGGATGATGTTGGGCGCTGCAGGCACCGGCATCGTGGCCACGGCAGTCGCGCTGCCGGAGATGGGCTGCTTTCATGGGGTGGGCTCCTCTGGGGTTGCTGATTCTGTTGCAGCTCTTGCTCACGTCCTGGGGTCTTACCACCACAAAAGCCACGTTCCCCACAACTTCCGCACCCTTTGCTTGGTGAGGCCAAAGCTCTGAGAGGCAGCGACCCTTAGAAGGCCTCTTAAAAAGTTGCCTTTTGCTTCCTTTTCCTCCTTCAATGGCACAAACGGGAGTAAGGGGGAAAGGGAGGACCCTGACTCCTTGAGGACGGGACACCTTCTCAAAGGGCAGTGCCGTCCCAGCCCCGGTCAGAGGGGGAGCGAGGCTGGACATGAAGTACTGCTTTTAGCCATATCAGGGTAGGACATGCACAGCCGCGTCACACCACGCACAGATTCGCCTCTCTCAGCCAAAGGCAATGGGCCGTGATCTCCGCTCCCGGTGTCCCCACCTGCTTCTCTCTTTTTAAAATTTTGGCTTTTGCCCCTCCTGCTTATTTTTTTCCTGGCCCTAGAGGCAGCAGGAGCTTTCTGCCCTCCCTCAGCCGAAAGCACCTCTTACCTGGCACAGGCTTAAGTGCATCTTCTGACCTGCTATAGCCAGGGGAAGAGGGAGAGGAACCTGCCCGCTGCAGTGAGGTTAGGGTTTGACCCACAGGCCAAGCGATGTACCGAGTGTGGCAGGATCCCTGCCCGCTGCCTCTTCATTGCTAGCAGCCGATGAATCCACACGAAGCCTGGTGTCAGAGCCTGGGTGATAGTGGGTAAACAAGTTGCAAAAGGGAGAGCGAGAAGGAGAAGTGGGAAGGGGATGAAAAGAAGGCTGAAGAAGGTTAAAAGAAATGAGAAGAGACAACTCTGGTACTTTAGTACACTAAAAAGAGATGCTTCAGTTACACTGCAGCAAGGCACTAGTGTAGGAGAAATGAAAATAAATTCAGCCTACAGTCCTAATGAAGTAAATTCCAGAGTGGGCTGAGACCTTAACTGATACAAATGAGGATCATTATCTTCACTCTGCTATTCTGCTCAGCACAGGGCAAGGAGTGCGGAGATAGGAGGGGACGACCAGGGGTGCGACGGTGTGAAGTACAGCCCTGCCACCCTGCTGCTGTCCTGTGACAAGGAGACTTGCGCGGAGGGCCAGCGACAGCGCTTTCTGCGAGCCACGCGGGCCATCTGCAAGCCTCGGCCATCCCGGGGTTTACCCCAGCTCTTGGTCCGGTCAGGAGAAGGGGTTTCTGGATGCCAGGCTGGCAGGAGGAGCGGTGGGTCTCCGGAGGGATGGGGTGTGAGTCGCTTTGTGTCGTTCCCACGTGCATCCAACAGGGCACTGGCAGCATCAGCCACCCGCCGGGGAGGCTTTTTCGGCCTCAGTCATCTTCCTCTCAAGGGCAGTGCCCGCTCAGGCTGTTGGGGTCAGCCTTTGGCACCCCGGAGACTGGGTTGAGCACTGAGAGATAAGAAACAGCCGGTACAAAGCAAAGCACTTCTCACCTGCCCATGATGGCTTATTGCTTATGCCAGGGTGAGTGAGGTGGGCACGGTTTTGATGCTTCCCGCTGTTATATATATATAAAAAAAAATGAAACTATGCATTGGTGTGAAGCAGAGCAGCACATCTGCTCAGCAAAGCAGGTCCCTGGGAACAAACCTCTGCCTTCATCCCGCTAGTGGGACATAGACCCTTCAGCAGTTTGAGCTGCCCGTTGCGCTCCTGCGTGGGCTGGCCGGGCTCACCTGGAAGGCCACCTCTCCCCACCAGCCATCCATCTCCTCCCAACAGCAGCGCCTGGCCGCTCTCCCACGGACCTATGATTTATGTGGCGTGGAACTCGCCACCACCAGAAATTAAAATGACCTCCAGATTCGCCATATTCAACATTAAACCTAGAGGTTTGCTGCCCTATCTCCTAACCTTGTCTTCTTCTGACCCCTCCTTCAGCTCTTTCCATGGTCCTCTCAGTAGGAGTGATGAAAGGGACTTGGTAATACGGCAGTCTTGGTCCTCTCCATCACCATA
The DNA here is from genome assembly GCF_000737465.1 of Haliaeetus leucocephalus. NCBI lineage: Eukaryota > Metazoa > Chordata > Aves > Accipitriformes > Accipitridae > Haliaeetus > Haliaeetus leucocephalus. The sequence continues at coordinate 1,308,451 of NW_010972809.1, read as the reverse complement.
TCTACATGTTAATATCTCATATCATATTTAATATCGACATCATAAATCCCTCTTGGCTTCGCTCAGGCAGGTATGACACGTAAGTAGGCAGCGACTTACACAGTTTCTGAGCACTTACCCTAATGAGAAGAGCTGGAGCCCAGATAGGTCTGAGAAAATAAAGACACGATAAGGTAAATTCACTGTGGCATTAAATCAAACTCTTAATAGGATGTTGCCTTTGACATTTCTCTAAGACCCAGGCAAAAGCCCCTCATCCAGACTCGATGGAGGCATGAACCTCACATAAGCAGCTCTGCTGCAGATGCAGGGTAGTGGCGACGGAATTTAAGAGTGAATTTCTAATGAAAAACTGAAGGCTTTACCCAATTTAATCTTTTTAGTAATGATCTCAATAAAAGTCCCATTAAAAAGATACTGAATTGAAATACAAATGAGTTAGGCATTTTCATCCCCGAACATGTTGGCATTCTGAGGTCAGATTTTGGAATTTTGAAATGAAATTTGAGAATCTAATGTCAAAATGTTTTTAGGTGGTTCATTTTGGGTTTTGTACTACTTGTGTTACTTACCAATTACATCAGCATAGTTCTGGTAACTGACATCAAGGAATACCATAAAATTGTAATAATTAGCTCCCAAATTAAACAAATCACCAAGTGAACTAGTTCTGAAATGCTATAAGGCAAATTTCCAAAAGCAAAATTTCAGAGAAAATATTTAAACATACATATTTCTGGTTCAAACAGGGTAGAAATAACACACCCAATGAACTGAAAATTCAGTTTCAGCCATCTGTGGTGAAGGCTTGCATCTGAGCACTACTCCCAAGCAGGCAGGCAGCGTGCTCGCTTCTCTCCAAGGATACAGGTTGGCACACGTTGGGGTAGCAGGTCCTCTGCTTGACCTCTCCCAGTTTGGTCTGTGGGGCTGTAGGAGAAGGAAAGAGGTAAAGGAAGATGGATAAGAGCTCTAGCAATCCACTTAAAAAAAAAGAAAATCGATGTTTCATCCTACTTCAGCGCGCAGAACTGCAGTGTGCACAGTGCAGCTTTTTGCATGCTAGAAACCCAATCCAGATGCTCATTTTCAGCATCACGCCACAGTAAATGACTCATCTTCAATCTCAGCCAGACCTGGGGACAAGGGTTAGGCCAGAGTTCACATGAGGTTTTGTTTATCTTCATTTTTCTCAGTAAAGCTGGACCAGAGAGAGTTGGATTTGGGTGGCTTTATTTATTTATTTATTTATTTATTTATTTATTTTTAATTCACAACATTTGTGTAGCTGTAATGTGGTTTCCTCAATTGCTTCACAGCTAGGTTAGCAACATGTAAACAAGCACAGTGAAATCTAGCTCAAGCTACTACATCAGATAAACTGATCTTGCCCTGAAAAACCTTTTCCTTTGTCCTGCTTTGAGAAAAAGCTGTCCACAATGTCATGGTAGAGGTATATGATCCAAAGAGGTTATGATAAAGGTGCCAAACCCTTCTTGACATTAAGTACGCCTTGCATCAGGACCATAAGTCTTGCAGGTGCAGTGGTACCTCCTCCTTTTCAAAAGCAGTGGTGGCTGCTTTGGCTCTGAGGCCCAAAAGGCCACAGAAACAAAGATATAGATGTGCCAAAGACAATCCTTATCTCTTTGAATACAATTTGGTTCTTTTTAAATACAACTTTTGTTTGCTTTAAAATCTGGGACAAAGATGGTTTCAACCCAAGCAGTATGCCTAACCAACACCAAAAAGAGAGGGAAAGATTGGGAAAGGCTAGTTAAAACCAGAAGGACCCAGCACTGCTATTTTATTTATTATATTCTGCATGATTTTAGGGGGGACGTGGTAATTTACAAATGTAAGAAGACCAGAACTCTGCCCTGAGGAGCTGTTTTAGCTTAAATTAGGCAGACCAAGCATAAACAAGTCTGGGTAACAAGAACATCTAGAATTTAAATAGTAAATATTAAAAAAAAAAAAAAAAAAAATCATGCTTGAGGCCACAAGTCATCCTTTAATTGACAGCAGTTCAAAGGAAACTTTCCCAGGGGTAAGCCATTTCATAACTGCCTGCTGTGGGTTTCTTCTCTATCCTTCCGAAGCATCTGGCTCTGGCAACTGCTGGTGGTAGGGCTCAGAGCTCGGCGAGCCGGCTGCTGAGCCATCTCCTCTGACATCTGACCTCTCCTCTCAGCCATCTCCTCTCAGGTCCGACCGCAAAGGAGGTGGCTCCCCAAAAGGTGGTGTGAAATGGGAGGGAAGGCCAGAGGAAAAGTCCACCCAACTCCAAAATGCTGAAGAAGGGGTCAGGGTGGGAAAGCCTGAGCCAGTCATGAGTCAAGCCCTGGACAAAGACACTGGAAATCTGGATTTCATCCCAGCCTTCACCTTGGACAAGTTCGTCTGTCTCCATTTGCCTGCTTCCACTCCCAAATGTCGTCTGCCTTCATTATGTTAATTATAAAATTATTTGGGGCAGCAACTGGCTCTTGCTATGCACTTGTGCAACACTGCTCACAACAGGATCCCAATCCTCTCTCAAGTCTGCTGGTGTGGCTGTATGCAAAAAAGAAAAAAAAAAAAAGAGAGAAAAAAGAAAGAAAAAAGGTGTAAGCACTTCAAAATCCAGAAAACTGTTCAAAGACAGGCAACTGCAGGAAGTTCAAATGAACGTCAGCTAAAGATCTGATTTCCAGTGTCACTACATGCAAAAAAAATAGCTTAGAAACCACCCCAAACCTGGTTTTGAATGATGACTCAGTAATGGCTGGGAAACATTTGTCACCTGGGAACAATAGAAAATTTTTGCATTAAAAACATTTTAGTTGGAAAAAATGACACTTTTTAGGACTTTTCCCTCCTTTTTGCAAAAGTTTGTCGTCATTTTTAACAAAATTAGCACCAGAGTTACTACTGAGTGGTTTTGCTCTCTGAAAAAAATTTACTTTCAGTAAATTAAATATCTCAAGAACTATTCTGCTAACAAATTTCATTAAAGGGTACTGTGGCCTATTTCACAAGAAATAAAAAAAAGTGCATTCTGGTCCCTGCACAATGAAAATAAGTTAGAAAGTTCAAAATTCGATGAAGCTGTTTTCCCGATTCGAGGTCTGGTCTATTTTTCACGCAGTGTTGACAAGAGCTAGATGAGAAAGAAATTCAGTTTCCATCATCTATTCAATCTCTGGCCTCTCTAATGATTAGCAAGAGCGCCTGTTTCACTGGTGTTTTCTTGTTAAATAGAAACTCGTCCCACAGAAGCACAACTCGAAACTATCAAATCATTTCACAACCGACAGATGGTAACAGCTATTTACCCAGCCCTCAGCTGGTTTTAGCCAGCGACGTGGAGGTAAGAACTGCTGTATCATGATCAAACTCTGTATGCCTCATCCATCCTTGAAGATTTCCTCTCTGAAATAAAAGTACAAAAAAGCTGCGGTCACACACAAACCCACCGGTAAAGCCAGCTTACACCCGATGCTTTGGTCTGCCTTGCCATAAACTTCTTAATTAGGAAATAGATTTAAAAAAAAAAAAACATTTTCAAGGGAAATAGAATTCTCTGTCTATGGCTCCCCCTAACTGAATTACCCAGCACACAGAAAAAGGTGAGCAGCACCGGGAGAAAGTTCAAAGACTCCGCATAGTTTTTGAAATCCAGATGAAGCTGTTCCCCACCACAAAGAAGATTTCTCAGCATTGTCCTGTTGGTTTATAAAACGATTTCTTTCCAAGCAAACAAGCCAGGAAGGCTGAGGGGCATGGTGATGAACAAGACTAGGTGGGAACCCATCACCTCTGGGCACCACCTTACAGTTTCAGCCTGGCAAGCGACTGACCAAACATCGCTGCTTCGTCATGGCCCCTCAACAGCCTCTTTGGAAGCAATTCACAGCCTCGGTCTAATGTCTGAGACAGGTAGCGTTAATAAACATCCATGCTGGCAGGCTCAAAACAGCAGCCAAGCGACCCAAGGGATGGACCGTGCGAAAACCTTGCCGGGGGTCCCCGTCCTGCCGCTGCCACGGGCGCTAAATTTGCAGGGGAGGAGAAAGACGATGTGCTAGATGGAGGTGAGCTGGCTGTAAACTCTCAGCCTCATCCCTCACAGATGTTTGGCCTCTTCAGGAAAATTTCTAGAGCGGACTTTGGGTGCTGCTTTCAAAGGACCTGGGAGAAAAGGCTCCTCGCTAGCATTTTTGGGGTCAGAAATACAGGCAGCCATGCCTGTATAATGCACGTAACATTACAAAGCACCCTTCGTGGCATGCCACCACCCAACCCCTTCAGCTTGCACTTGCAGAACAGCCTTCACATACGCACGCAGCCCAAAGAAGTTTGAATTCAGGTAACTTCCATATAAACTACCCTAAAAAACCCCTTCAACACACTAACATTTTCTAGCTCCTGGTATAGCGACTCTCATGAAGCTGTGGCATTCAAGGAGGGTTTGTATGCAGCACTCAGATCTATCGTTATCTGGACAATTTTTCTCGTGAGGCTTTTTTTCTGTCTCATTGAAACACCTCCACTGTACTCCTGCCCTTGCCTTAACCTTTGGGGCACTAACAAAAAGCGAGCAACGAAGAGCCCATAACGTTGTGGAAATAAAATATGAAAAAAAAACACTTATGCAAAAGGAAGAAAAAAATAAACAAAACACAACCTGAGGTTTCAGAAAAAGCTGCATAACTTATCTTTGGGGCTGGAAGAGAAACAAATGCATTTGCTTCAGGTTAAGGAGAACTAAATCCATCTCTGTGCAGGCTGCAGTATTTTAGCCATCAGTACCCTTTCACTAATACAAAATCTAGTGGCGGCTGTATATCGTTAGAGATTGGCAGGACTGAAAGTACATATGTACCTTCTCCTATCTAACCTGCCAGCGAGCTGAGGGTCTGGTCATTTTTACTTTTAGGCACAAGAAAGGAAATCTTCAGGGCTGATTTCAAACACACAGAAAAAAACAAAAGGCGAATACTTCTACCTTTAACCTATGGAAAAAGCAGGACAGAAAAGAAAAAAAAAAGGGTCCCAGCGCTCTGCCCTCCTTTTCCTTGGGTTCTGCAGCCGCCCAGCACTCCCTGGTTTCTAGGTCCGGGCTTTTCCACCTCAGTTCCCAAATTCTTGAGGGAGCACTGCCACCTGCCGGCCTCCCCCCATCCTCCCTGCACCGCATCCCAGTATGAAACTGGGAGGGAAGGGGGTCCGTCCTTCCACCCCTCAGGGTTGGGGGGGTTATTACGCCTCTGGCTGAAGGCTTCTTCTTTCCGACGTGAGGCTGAAAGAGGAGGATTTGGCCGAGGGGTTGCAGCCCCGGAGAAAAACGCAGTGGCAGTGGGTGCCGGGGGAGCGGCGTTGGGCGGCTCAAATTTGGGGCACCTCAGTCCCGTTGGCTCGTTGTTGGATTCCCTTCACCGCAACGTCACGCTCTGCGCTTCAACACTTGGTGGGATGGGGGGTTATTTAATTTAATTACACCAACCTTCCTCGGAGCCACCGGTGGATGCCTGGTTATTCTTTCCCACGCCTGTGCGGCTGCTTCCCTCTTCAGCCCCGAGCTGGACACCCAGTTTTTGAGGCTTCTGCCTTAGGGTGGGGGTGTGGGAGGCAGTGGTACCCCCCGGCTGTACCCCCCGGCTGCTCGGGGCGCACCATGGGTGATGTTCTCCAGTGCCTGCAGAGAAAAGGTGGGCAAAATCCTGCCACCAGCCCGGTCAGGTGCTGGAGGCCTGGACTAGGAGCAGGAAAGCAAGAGCTCTGAAAAAAAAAAAAAACAAAAAACAACCAAAAAAAACGTTTTCCTCTGAGTGTTTGTGTGTATGTGTGTGTGTGTGTAATTTCCATAATAATTGTGTCTGTTGTCTGCAGACATGAATTCATTACAGCAGGAGGTAAGGGAACAGCCAGCATCAATATACATTTCAAATTCCTTGCTACAGCCTTGATTTATAAGGCAAAACCTGAAACACTGACTAGCTGGGTGCCTTTCAGTGAACAAAATCTAGCATTACAGCTGAGAGGACTGAAAAACAAATGAACAAATTTTTTTTTTTTTTTTTCAAATGACTCCGTCTCCATATTTTTTGTTTTTAAGAGTTGCTAGCTGTGTTCTGGATATCCCCCCCACTCCATTCGCCTCCTTCCTCCTGTGCATGCTCCATCGGCACTTGCATTAATCCAGGCCCGAAAGTACTAAATTGATTCACAGTAATGCAGGCACCCAGGGGCAGAATATTCAAGGAACAAATGAATTAATCATCTCGAAGCTTTCCATGCCAACCCACATAAAAGCCCACTGCCCAGAGCGGTGGCGATGATGGGAGCACCGGGTCCCGCAGCAAGCATCCCATCCTCCCCCGGTGCCACCGGCCACGCACGTGGAGGCTGCCGGGCACGTGCCCACGTGAGATGGTCCGTGCGCTCGCACAGATGCTCTTTGAAGAACTCCAGCGTATAGAAATAGGTGTAATAGGAAGAGGGAGCCCTGCAGAAATAAAAGAGATCTGCAGTCATTGTGAATGGACCTTCACGGCAACAACAACGAGAGGAAAAAAAAAAAAAAAAGCTTTCAGGGAGAAACAGAAAATAATGTTTTGCAATTACAGTCCACAGCTGCTGCAGCTCCAGCACGCATGCTATACACAGGTGCAGCTATTATAGCACTGAACAGAGTGCACTAAAGGTGGCATCCATATGGGTAATAATATGAAGGCTGAAAAGGTATTTTCATTTGCAGCCTGATGCTGGGGAAAAAAAAAAAAAGATAAAATACGTAGGCTCTCTCTCAGCCACCCAGGTCTCAGCCTTACCTGAGGCTGTGGAGCACTAGGTGGGGAGGTGGGCACGGGCAGAGGAGCTCCTTCCACCTTCTGACTGGGGAAAGCCTCCTGATGCACCAGGTAACATCTGAGCCGAGACCACGAGGCTTTAGCTGATAGGAAAACTAGTAGTTTTTCTCTTTCTTGGCTGTGAATAGAAAGTTTTTAGAAGTTTCTTCCCTTTCTGTTATTTAAAACACCTGAACTGTGGAAGGTCCTTGGAAGAAGGGGAAAGGCAGGAGTCTCTCCACCGGTCTTTTCCACCCAACACCCATGCCCTGGCAGTGCCACTTTGCCAACTTCAGCGGCAGGGTCCCTTACTGGTGTGAACAAGGCAGAACTAGACACGGAAAGACGGCTGTGGGACCCATTCATTAACATTTTGCCCTTTCCCCTGCCATCCCCGTGCCAGCTCCAGGCGGCAGCAAGGGGTCTGGCCCGTCTGACCTCCAGAGGTTCCCCCTGACCCCAGTTACGCTGCTTCTGTGACCTCCCTCCGGTGCAAAGTGGCCGAATGTCGTTTGGCTCCACGGTGACTTACTGCAGCTCACGGCCACTCTCCACCGATGTAGACCCGTGACTCCAGAGGCACAGGACAGTTACACAGACCTAGCAACCACTGCAAGCAAGACAAATGCTTTCCAGACTGTTTTACCACGCACATCCTTTCTTCCATCAGAAAGGGGAGCTGTTAAAGATACTTAGCAGAGAGCAAAGCGAAAAGCAGAAAAGGGGTTACTGAGTGCAATCTGGCATCTTGTCCCATGGTGAGTGCTTTTTTTTTTTTTCAATCTGTAGGCCACTAAGCATTTTTCCACCAGCAGTGAAGATGCCTAAATCACAAATGCAAGGCTAACATCAGGTTTGCCTTTTCCTCACAGAGTTCTTAGCAGTTGTCCACAGCCCCACAAGCATCCACAAGTCATAGACCCCTGACTGAGCATCCAACACGGACAGTTTTCACAGGTACAACGATGTCCTCGTCCCCCCTCGCCTCTGCCAGCTCTGAGCCCCTGCCAAGGTCCGCGTTGCCACAGAGCCAGCTAGTTTAAAGCTAATGTAAGTAGGTCCGCACAATCTGCACCCTTTTGACTTGCAGTCCAGACACAGACCAAACCCTTTATTCAATTTTTTTTTTGACCTTGTATAGGAAAACCGCATCACTTGCCACTTCAGCCGCAGTGCTCCCCCCCCCAGCTTTGGCTGGGCTTTTGTGGAACAGCCCCAGCTCCAACAAGTCGGCCGAGCACGGGGACGTGGGGGTGAGGCTCAGGACTGCCCCGCTGGGATTGCCCGACCCAGCAGAGCGTGGGGCAGGGGTCTGACATCTGAAGCATAGCTCCATCTTCTGACCTGGGGTCCGGATGTTTTCGGACTGATAGCACCGGGAACCCGCTGAATGCCGGCAGGGGAAGCGGTTCCCCCCCCAGCACCAAGGCAAAAGCATCCTCCGGATTCCTGAATGGGTCCCAGTTCACCAAGGTAGGCAGAACCAGGGTCTTTTTATAGACCTCAAAATTGAGGGAGCCGTTAAAATTAATTTGAAAACTTCGCAGGAAGCTGGCATAATGAAAACAAAAGTGGATTGATGCACTGGCTGGCATACCCTCGCCCTGGGAAAGAGCTCAGGCAGCCGCTTCCAGGAAAGCTGGAGCCTGCTGGAAGAGAGCACAAAACAGAAAACACTGCTCAAAGGAAGCTCGCAGACAAAGTGGCAATGTGGAAGAAATTATAATGATTAATACAGCGCCTGAAGTGTGCAGGGGACTGCAGAAGATTGAAAAAAAAAGACCCAGAGATTTGATTTTCCACTACCCTTCATCAGCAGCCATCATTTTATACCAGAGCAAAGTGGGAGTGCAATCTTCACGGCACAGAACAAGTGCACTTTATGTTGCCTTTCTCTCTGTTTTCCTGCTGCAAAGATCCCAGGGAAAGGGGCAATCAAGACTTTTTGTCCCTGACCACTGGGGCTTGGAGCCTAAGCTAGGACATAGACCATAAACAACAGACAAAGGGAGAGAGAAGCCACTGAGAAGGGCTGCCACATTTATCTCTGGCTAGGATGGAAGAGGGAATAAGAATAAACTGGGGGCAACATCCAGTGACCAGCTGCAGAAAAAGCACAGAGTTACAGAAAATAAGAACTTGTTTCTTCTCTAAATTTGATTGGACTCGAGAGTTTTGCCACAATCAATCTCTTCTAAGATCAAAAGCAAACACGATTAGGGCCTTAGATAATACAATTTTAAGCCTGTAGTTCAGATTCAGCCACCTCCCTGTATCCATCACAGCAGGTCAGCAGCACTAAAGAAATAAATATGGATTGATAAACAGACAGACAAAACAGGTATGAAATGCTACCAAGCCCAAACAGCAGCTTTTTGCAGCGGCACCAGCTTTCAGCAGACCGACCGTGCACCCTCAGGGCGTTCTGGGTTTGTCCTGTGAGGTGCCAGCACGTTTCAGGTTCTGTGACTTCTCCAGCGTGAAGAGGGTTAAGATTTCAGTTCTTGCTTTCTGCTCCCTGGAAAGCTGTGGTTTGAATTAAGAGGCTTCTTGCTCAGATTTACTGTGAACAGGAACATGTTTATGCCGGGTCTAACTTCAGCTCCTCGGTGCAGATGAGCAGCAAACCAAACTGCTGATGAGATTTTTCAGTACTAGTAAATTAAGCAACTTTTAAAAGACCTAGATGACTTTCAGAGTTACAATAATGGGAAAAGGGGCACATTAGGCATAGATTTCCCTCAGTAAATAAAAATTACATACATTCACCTGTGATTTATTTGCCGTATTAAGTCCAGAGCAGCTGAGATTTGCATGTTGTACTTCATTGTACCACACCGGTGCAGCCTGCAATTTTACCAGGTACAACAAATAAATCGGAACTGGTCAATACAGGGGTAACAAAAACTCCAGACGTGCTGAAGGAAAAGAGTGACTGAGCCTGACCTCTGCCCGATGCGCACAAATATTCCTTGCTTCTGGTTTGCAGTCTGTACAGCAGCATTACTAAGCAGCTAAGTGTCTCCCATGGGTTGTACCTCTGTGACAGGGGAAGCACGTTCAGTGTCTCTCAAGTCTGGCTTTATAAGGCTTCATAAAGACATTGGGATGTATAGTAGTTGTATCTTAATGTGTATTTGTGTTCTGTGACAATGTTTGGACTAAGCTTCTAACAGAGAAGAGAAAAAAAAAAGGAAGGGGGAGTGTTTAAAGGAATAGGTTACTTCCACCTAAAACAAAAAGCAAACAAACAAACCCAGAACAAACTTTGTGGATAGATCTTTTAATTTATTGTTTTTTAAAATAGAAGAGGAACATTTTGTATCTGGATATCCAGAATATTCTTCTAGCTCAGAAATATTTATCTCCTGACTTACACACTCTTGCAGCAGCCTCTGAATTCCTTTGAGTCATTAAAGGATTTTGTCCTCAAGTCATTCCCATTAGGGGAATATTCAATTTAGCAACTTGCCTCCTGCTCAAAGTTCGCATGTGAAATTCACGGTTAAGATCCCTCCTCGCTGAGTTTCAGGTCAGCGCCCTATCCACTGTAGAGATAGAGATATTTAACAATTAAATAGTCCTCTAGGCTACGTTCGTACGAGGCAGTCCAGGAGTGCTCCCCAGCCCGGGGATCTACGTGCCCTGACTGTTTTTCACTCCGGGAAGGTATGGTCTCACCCTGCCTCTCCCCATGCTCGCTCCCCTTCCCATGGGAAGGGAAATTCCCTGCAAGGGTCAGGAGGGACACCCAGTGCCCTCCCGGACCCCAGGACGGGCAGCTGGGGTCTCTGGCCACAGAGCCAGCCTGGGGCAGCCGAACGCTGCTGGAGAGCTGGGAACGAGCCCCCGAATTATCTAATTTTGGTTCCTAAAAACCTTGTGTAAATCTGTCCACCGCTTCAGGCTAACATTAGCACCCAAGAAGCAGGAGCAACCTGAAAGGTGGGAAGAGGTAAGGGCATTTCTCTGCCCGTTCAAAGACGACACAGTTCTGCTTGTAGAAAGCAAGTTATTTTTCCGTTCTCAGGCTTTTGATATTAAGAATTAGCTATCCACTTTCCAGAAAACAGGGAATTAGTCTTTCCAGACTACGTGTTTAACAGAGAAATGAATCTTCATGAGCTCAAGACATATTCCCTCTTCTTCTCTTAGCCCCTCACCCCCTGCCTCATATCTCTTCTATGCAGTTTTTCAAATAGTTTAATAATATTCACAGGGACATTAGATTAATTGGATTTTAATTCCAAATGACTGTGAAAGCAGAGAAGTGAGTCACCAGTCCATGCTAATGAGAAGATCTATTAAGGACCCTTCTCTGATAGACACATAGAGTAGGGTTATAAATATTTCATATTCAATTAATTGAATTTTGCCCCCTGTTATATGATGCTGCCCTGGAATGTTAATCAACTGGGACCAGAGAGAGAGAAAGAGAGAGAAAGAGGAAGAAGGGGGGGGGGGGATCTAAAAGAGAGGCTTTAAACAACATCAGAGCCATTACCATCCCCAAATCCTCCCAGTTCACACAGCGCCTGCACATCAGAGCAGAGGCTTTCATACAGACCGCATCTGGTTCCATACAGTGGATAAATTAATGTTAATTAATCAGACAGTCATTTTATGAAGAACTGTGCGCAAAAGGTTACTCGAGCCCTGCTGCAAATAGATTTATAGGTATAATTGCCATGTTGAATGACCCTCTATACATAGGCTCATTAAACTGGCCATCAGTCAAGAAGTCTAATTGAGGCAGGCCAATAGCACGCCGCTGGGACCACGCGGCCGCCTGCAAACAAAACCTCTCCGCAGAAGCCAGCTCTCTGAAAGCCGCCGATAATGCCGGTTCCCATCCTCCGGGCAGTTTCTGCCTCCGTCCCTCCTGCCAGATAAAACTCTGGGTGGGAAGGAGCGAGGAGAGAGGAGAGCTCCCGCGCCCGTCGCGGCTCCCATGCCCGTCATGGCTTTACATCATTTGTAAAACACATCGAGGGACTGGGAGTAGCGTGGAAACCGTCTTACTGACAGCCGCCGTTTCCGAAAGCCTTTCTGGCCTTCGCAGCTGGGAACAGCTTGAACCTGTAGGCTTCAAAGGCGCCGAGATCAGAAAGCAAATATAAAGACACTAAAGATGGTATAAAGACGCTAAAGATTCTTGGTGACGTTTCATATTTTAAGAGCATCTCTTGATTTCACTGGTGTGGGGGGAAGCACGGGAGGGACCAGCCCGGGATTTGAAACACCCAGGACTGGCAATCGGGCACACGCACACATCCAGAGAGCGAGGCAGCTAACGAGGTGGCCGTCCCCTCCATCAGTGCCACGCAGGTCCTGTGGTTACACCGCGGCAGTCGGTCATTCCCACGGGTGCTGGGTCTGGCATGCACCCCTCCAAAACCAGCAGGCAAACCTTGCCGCCGTCGCTGGCAGGGGACACGTGAAGCCGTAGGCTGGCGCTTTGGAAACCCGCTTTTTTTTGCTCCTTCTTGTGGCACAAGCTGCCTGCTCGTCATCCCTCGTCACAACCTCTCTGTACCTCCGGTCCCCACCTATGCGTTTATCTCTGCTGCCTGCTGCCCAAAGCAGTCTGTCTTTCTGCTCACGATCTGCGCCAGGATCGTCTCTTATTTCACGTACCTGATGGGCCCCGCACCCGGGTTTGCACACTGAGGGCTGAAGCTGCAAGCAGTCTCTCTCTCCCTCGCTGTCACACATGCCGTGGATCGCACGCATGTTCACAGGCTGGGAGGAGGAGGAGGAGGAAGAACACGGTACCCCAAGCAATCCCAAAGCATCCCAGGCAGCCCCTCACCCGCCTGCCCTGGAGGAGCCGTGGTCCAGGCCGGGGCGGGGGGGCTGTGGGTGTCAGAAATGGGCTTTTTTTGTCCGAGCTGCTTCCCAAGATGCCTCCAAGGGAAACCTGCACCAGCTGCTGCACACTGGGAGGTGTTATTTAAGAGTACTCGGGGGAAAAAAAAAACCACATCAGAGTCACAGACAGGTAAAATCAATTAATGGACTTAGAACGTGTTCACATTATCTATTCCTATACTCATGTTACTCACCACATCTTTCGAGGTTGCCTTTAGTTGTGTATCTCCCTGATCAGACAGAAAATAGCTACATAACACCATCTTTCTCAAACACAAATAAAACAAGTAAAGCAAAAAACCTGAAGTGCACTAATACAGAAGCCATCAAGGCGAGAATAAATATGAACAAAGAGAAATCCACGTGTCTCAGAGCAGTGACAGTGTCACCATCTGAAGCTGCTTCTGATGAAGAGGGGTACCAGTTTCCACCCCAGGACAAGGCAAGGGTTTACTTAGCATGTCTGGGCCCTGGCAGCGTTTCCTTTCACCCCATCCCACCGTGACTGGTTCGGCCTCAGTACGTGCCAAACTCTTTGCCCAATACGGCTGGGCAGCACCTGACAGAGGGATTGGGAAAACTGGCCGTGAGCGTGGCGTGTTCCTGGATCTGCTGCCTGCCGCTTGTGCCAGGGACTCACACGCAAGCTGCACGGCCCCTCATCCCAGCGTGCAGGGAACCAGGCTGCAGTAGAAAAGCCTGGGGTCTCACTTTCAGAGCTGCTCTATGGACGGACAATAAATCGGGTCCCGAGGGCGGTCTCGGGGCACTTCTCAGAACTGATTTTCCCCCATCCTGTGGTTCCTTTCCACAGACCATACTTGAGTCAGATGAACGAAAGCGTACCCCAAGCCCTTAAGGCACATAAACACCACCTTTTCTACCAACAAGGCAGCATTTCCTCCTGCAATATTTTTTCCCAGCCTACCTAAGTCTTCAATTTCTCTTGCTCTCCCGCCCCAAAGCAAAACGCGTTTGCTATCGCACATGCGAAAGCCGCCAGCTGTCCTGCAGTTAGCACGGTTGCATTGCTGCAAACACCTTCGCCTTGGCAGCATCTCCCACTCAAAACACTCGAACCTTCACTCGAGTGCTGGCCGAGGTCCGGCTGCCCACAGAGGGCACTGCTCGTAAACGTATAACCCAGCAAACGCGCGCCCGCTTTATGGCATCGCATCAGCGCTCGGAAGGCTGCAGTTCCCACCCAGAGCAAATCCAAACGCTTCGTGCGTTATTGTTACTGTCACCTCTAAGAAGAAAGGGAGCAGCAGGCTGATGCTGCATAAAAGAATACGTTTTTAAAGCGTATTCGTACTCACGCTGAGATGGCAGGCAAGGCTCCCCACTTTGTTACCGCAGTGGAATGCCTCTAGCCCCTGAGAGCTGAAATACATCAGTTCAGTGCAATAAGGAAAGAGAATGGTACCTCAAAGGATATTTGATATTTCAATATGCAAACATGCATGTCACTTTGTCTTGGGCAAGGATGAGGAGAGACATGCTCTTCCTCTGTTCACAACATGTAGACTATAGGCATTCCTTGTAACACACTTTTAAGACAAGTTTCCGTTTAGTCCCTTTACTACTGCAGCCAGTAGAATTTTTTTCTAAAGTCCCCAGCTCAGGGATAAGGAGATAAAGGCTTTAAATATCAGAGACACTGCCCTCACTAACAGGAATTTTACCACTAGACTTCCTTGGGTGTCGGGATTTCAACCTGTATTTCTAAGAAAGGATCCAGATCTAGTCTGCTGAGCCTACTTTTATATGTGCAAACAGAGAGGCAAGTGCAGGTTTATGCAAACACCTACCAATAGAGTAAAAATCTATGGCCTTCTCACCCGCCTACCTCATTTTAAGTGATGCAAAAATCCCAGCTATGTGCAATGTATGCACACAGAACAGAACAGCCAAAAAGGGAGGAAAAAAATATCTGCCCACCTTGTATCCCCCTTCTGTGCTGCCTCCATTGCTTGGCACACTCCAAGGGGACTTGCAGGAATGTACTCGAGGAGGGGGACAGCCTACAGGACAGGAAAAGAAAGTACTTTGTGCTTCCAGTCCACTGAGGAAATCACTGAGCTGTTGCTTCTTTAAATACCAGACCCATAGTTAAGCTGAAATGAAGTTTTACTCTTCATTCAGTCCTGTCTCCTAAGTGCATCTCAACTTCCAGTTTAGCTTTCATGCAGCTAAATGTGCTGAAAAATAGCAGCTAGTCAATCCAGTACAATCTACCTTTTTCATTTCTGATAGGCTTATATTTGTCTCTTACAAACCATCAAGATTGTTTTTGTCTTCAGAATCTCTCTAGAAGCTTCAGCTCCTCAGCTTTTTGGAGCACAAGCAACCTAGAGAGGGATTAGAATCTAACACCACGGTGGTAATCACAATCATGTATTTTAATCACTGAAGCACGCCCTCAAATTACAGTATTGCAAGTAGAGACCAAGTAATGCAAGGCCAGTACTTGAGTTCCCGACATCACACTTTTATAACCTGAATCTCTACTTTGGCTCTTAGTTGTATACTCCTGTGCAAAGTAGATGCATGCTACTAGCACGAGTGTCCTCTAAATAGTAGTGGCTGTTTGCAGTCTTTCTATAAAACCAAATTTTCTCCCCCTGAGAAAAAGAAAATGAGAGGAAGACTGAGTACAATGGATTGAGACAGGTAGTACAAAAGCTAACAGCCTTTTTTCAAAGGAGTGTTTTACAGTGATTTAAATCCACTCTGTTAGCTCTGCAGGACTGCCACATTTGGCTAGGTAAGCTGTCTAGTCCACAGTAATGCAGTACAGCAAAGATTTTAGGTAATTTTGTGTCATGTGTCTTGTGTCCCCCCCCCCAGCTTTAAGACTAATTCAACCAGCAAGTTTCCCTGCCAATGCAACATTTGAAAAAGACCATTTTCATTTTAATTCATGTAACATATCATATTAAATTCACATGACCAGTTGTCATTGAAGCCCAGGGTTCCTGTTTTCAGGGAGAGGATGAGGCTGAGAAGACAACGTGACAGGAGAATAAGAGTTTGCTCACTAGCCCTGACTAATTCATCACATTGTAGAAGCTGAAACTACAAGAGAAGTCGGTGGCATTAGAGTTAAGCAGGTTCCACTTAAGTGAAACACTAGAAAAGAAACCCCACTGATAACACTTGGCCTCTCTTGAACGTAGAGCTTGGGAAGGGCTGCAGACCAGGGCACAGAGCAGCAGGTACAAACCCACTACCCTCTTCGAGCACATTTATTATCCAAAGCAGATGCTAAAGCCAACCTGCTGGAAACACTTGCCTTCTGCAGGCTTGCCGAAGCCCGGCGTTGATGTGCGTTCCGCTGGGTCTGCCAACGCTCATCATAGTAATTAATTCCAGTTTCTGGGAGGTAAACGCAGGCTGGCTTCAAGCCCACGGGATGCCACAGCCAGCAGCGCCCAAGCCCCCATCCTTCCTGGGGATATGCCCCGGTTCCTTCCCACAAGAAACAGGGCTGGCACAGCCAGACCTCAAGGGAAACACTAGATGCCCAAGATGCAACGGAGGCCGGTGCCACAAGGAGAACACACGCACAAGGACAAGTAAGGACTGGCCAAGCGAAGGACAAAGCTGCCATGAAAACGAACGGGGGTCATCTTGTCTTCGTTTCAGCAGGAGCAGGATGTAAAGCCCAGCTGCTCTGTAAAATCCAGCAGACCTGAACACTCCCCCTCACAAGTGTGAGGGATCTCATGCCCACCCACCCACCCATTTTCACATTAGACATTTGTGATTAATAATGCCAGGCGGTGACACAAAGCAATTTGTTTATTCAGATCTACCTTTTAATCCCATCTCACCTTCAAAATAAATTACCAAATAAACTCTTCCATGAACTATGCTCTAAATCACAAGGTGGTCACAGGACAAAAACTTCCCACCAAAGGGGGGTGGGGGGGGGAACAAACAAACTTTTTTTTGAACTTCTTTCGGTTTCACCAATTTGTTTCTTCCCAAAACATTAGGATTCTGCAAAATTTTAATCTGACACAAAAATCAGAATGCAGTAAACAGCAGATTCTTTGCTCAATCACACATCAAGTAAATGATCATAAAGCAATACCAATACTTTAACGAGGGAATTGCTTCTACAAAATGCTGATAAAAACATTCCTGGAAAACAGTAATTTTAAAAATGTTTTAGTTGGTTTCGATGTGTTGTCGTACCAGCCTGTTTTATTGGGGTAAGTGGACTTAAAAAAAAGAGATAAAGAAAACCTGACACAGCATTTTGCAGCAGGTTATCTCAATGCACTACAAGCTCTTAGAAATTAAGCCTCAAAACATCCCTGTAAGCCAAGGACTTTACAAGCAGGGAAACTTGCACTGACAGGCAAAGTCACATGTCAAGATCATACCAGGACTCTGCCTTGACTCTTGTGATGATCATATCACATCACAGTATTTTGTAGAGAATGACTTATTATGACTACGCTAATTCCTGTTCAGGTTTCATATTAGTGTTACCCTGCTGGAAAGTAACCCTTCCGTAAGATGGGATGTTTTTGAGTAAAACAGTCTGATCCATTACAAACCTTTTTCAGATTTAACCCATAACTGCAAGCTTTAAAACGCTAAACATGCATGGCTCCTCAGTTATTTTGACACCAAAATGGAAGTGCTGCATCACACTAAAACTGCAAAGTATGCTGATGCAGCAATGAGCACCAGCTGCATCATTAGAGAAGCACAACTCTACAGATCACTGGGTGTACATCCCTTCTTTTACTCTAGGTTGGGTTTCCCCACACACCCCCTCTTTTGTTTTGCTTTTACTTGGCTTTAGATTTTGGGTTAGCCAGTTGCCAGTGCTCCCAGACACCTATTCCCAAGGGACATTTTCTCACCCTCATTACCAGCAGGTGTCACGTTAAAGGCTGTGAAATACCCTTGCTGCCAAGCTCAGGCTGCAGTCCCTGTTCTGGGCATTGCTGGGGAAAGTCCCGCTCCCTCTTCTCCCTGCTGGGGCAGAAGTCAGCGCCAGCACCTTGAGCAACCCCACGTCCGCAGTTTTCTACTTGCGCCATCTCTCTCCGTAGCCAAGAGATGAAAAGCTTCCTCTGCCAGCTGCCCACAGCACCAGGCTATCAGGCAGCTGGTCTAACTCTATACTAGCTGCTTCCTGTCCCTCTAATCACAAGATTATTTATTGATTAATAGTTGTATATTTCTGTAAAAGAGAAAAAAATGCCTCTCTGTGTGAAAAAGTTTAAATATATAAAAACACTTCATAAAAATATTTATTAAAAAAAATCAAAATGCCCCATGAGCCTGTAAACGTTGCCTGTAAAAATCTCTGATAACTGGAATAATTTGAAATACGGTCATTCAGGCTCTTTTCTGCCCTGTCCAGTAAGATTTTAAGACAACCAATAGAAATGCCACCTGTCTTGTACTTCAACCCTCATCCCACCCATTTTTCTTCTTCTTTGTTTGTTTCCAATATGACAGTTTGTTTTCCCAATATTGGCAATTTTCTTTGGAGGCATCATTTGTCTTTGCTTTTAACAGAGTTCATCATGGCCTGATTCTGAGGCTTTCTTATGGAGTGGGCTTGAGGTCTGATCGGTAACACAAGCAACACCAGGATGCTTAGAATATGCATGTGAAAATACATAGACCTGGGAACAAAAGCAGAAAGAGAATATTACATTTTTTTTGGTAATAACATGAATTGTGCAACCTCAATAAGTCCATGCAGAATTTAGTGCTAAGGGGCGAATGCAGAAAGCATGAACCCAACCTAGAAAGCACAAAAATACACCCTTGAATTTCACACAGCCTATGCATGCGGTACCCGCTGGCATGGATGGAAATGTTGCCGTGGATGTTAATGAGGGGAGGAATCAATCAGCAAACTCCAGAATCCAAAGTCTGACAGCTCAGATAAACCCACGTAATTCAACCCCAGACTTATTCAGCCCACCTCTCTTTTAATGTTAGAGTATGTATACAAGGCTACATTCTGAAGAAACATCCTTCATGCTTAGGACATAAAACTTGTACAAGTTTAAAAAAAAATAAAAAAAGTGACAGAAAGAAAAAAAAAATAATTCCAAGGGCTGAGATCTGAAATAAATCCAAACACTGAACTTTTAACTAGGGATGATCAAGTAATGATGTTTACAGAAGGATCGTGTTTTTGAAGGCAACTACTCAGATATCTTCATTTGATATTTTATTAAATATAAAATATTTTTATTTCAAATAATTCAGTATACACAAGATTGAACAGAAATAAAAAAAAATACTTAAACCAATTACATGAGGCTCTGGCAGCTTGGGGAGGATGATGTTTGGGAGCAGTATGGTCCAGCTCTTAACCACAGAGATACACCTCCCTGTGGTCTCATTTATGCTTCTTACCATAGTTCTTAATATCCTTGTAAGGTGTTTAAGACCACTGCTAGGCGTGCAGTGTTCCAAAAAATCATGCTCTGGTCCAAAGGCCTACGATTTCCTTGCTTAACAGTCTCCAAGTTTAAATGTTAACTATGTTCAAAGTCACTAGGGCAAAAAATATTAAGGAATGGAACTGAGAAAGATTTGGAATAATTTTTATTTGGTAAATTTTCTGCATTGAAATCAAATGTTTTATGAAACAGGAATAGAAAATGTCAAAATTCAACACCCTTCAAACAGACTTACTGACAGCAGCTATCTTGACTACCAGTTTTATGTCTTTTACATTAGAGAAAGGAACTGTCGTCTTAACCAAAACCTGTTACTCTATGTTGACAGTTCACTGTAGAATGAAAAAGTAAAGCAATGTAGTCCAGTCTCCTTTTTCAAATTATTTTCTCTATTTCTTTATTTCAATTTATTTTTATTAGAGTATATTCAGTATATTCTGCAACACCAGCATTTTCTTATCTTTAAGGAACCTAGAGAAGTACTCACTTCCTATGGAAGTATTCAAAAAGAAAAGCATGCTCATTTCTAGAAGTAATGCTCTGCCAGGCACCCTCCTTATCTCCTGCTGACTGATCACATCTCCTGTTCTACGCATCCAGCAGCTGGAAACCTGGCCTTTTCTCATCAAGTCCTTCCTACTGCCAATTTATGTTATTCTTGACCTCTCCAGCCTTGGTCACTGTTAATGGTTGAGACTCAACTGTTTTAAAAAAGGAAACTGAGTATGTGAACATTCACATAGGGACACAGAAAGACTGAGAAGTACAAGTGAAGCGGTCTGCCTTGGCAATATTATTATCTCATTAAGTTACAGGAGTGCAAAAATTACCCCTTACACATTATTAAGCATCCTGTTTGAACTCCTTTCAAATCTGATGAAATGCCAACTGCCTTTCAGTGTGGTCCAAGTTATTTAACAAAAACCCATGCTGGTCTGGAGAATAATAGTCAAGAGGAGAGAACTTACTTGTAGAACTTGATCGTGGGCTCAACAGCCAGCATAACAAATGGTGCAACAGTATAGCACACGGCCAGTTGAGTGACAACCCAGGTAATAACGTCATAGGCTATCTTGAGAGGCACTGATGAGAGGAAGTAATGTCTGC
Source organism: Haliaeetus leucocephalus (assembly GCF_000737465.1). Taxonomy (NCBI): domain Eukaryota; kingdom Metazoa; phylum Chordata; class Aves; order Accipitriformes; family Accipitridae; genus Haliaeetus; species Haliaeetus leucocephalus. The sequence continues at coordinate 1,288,191 of NW_010972809.1, read as the reverse complement.
AACTGTTTCTTATCTGCAGGTCAGGGAAAAGTAAACAGAAAATTAATATAAATTCATTTCTTAGGCAAAGTCACGTGGACATAGTGTAATGTATGACTTTCCACTTATCATCAGCATTACTATTATAGAAAAGTTTATACACCAGTTAGAAAGCACTGAGAGTAGGAAGACAGAATTGTATTGACTGGCATACCCAAGATCCCACAGTCAACCAGTGGCAAACAGAAGTGTCCCCTAATTTCCTCCATCATAATCACGGAAGCAGACTCTCATGCTGGATATCTGGCACGATACCTTTGGGAGTTGTTATGATTTGATCTTCCTCCCTGCTGGTTTTGATTTATTATTGGTTATCAACGGTGAAACAAAGCTACTTTAAATGAACAGATACGTGTTTATACCTGCAAGTGTGTGCTGCTCCCTAGAGATTTTGATTTAGCTTCACATCTATGAAACCCTCATAAATCAGAGGCAAAGCACATGTTAAGACCACATGTTCAGCGACCTGCTCTAGCCTTAGTGGTTAATACTGATCACTAGTTTAATTCACCTTTCAAATTGACCTGGTTACTTATCCATAGTCAAGCTCTGAAAGACAACGGTGCTGCTTCCCAGCCCTGCACAACTGGCTGGTTTGGCCTGAAAGATCAGCAGTGATAAATTTAACAATAGTGAGAGGGGAAACCTGTTTTGCCTTCGGTGACTCTACCTGAAACGAGGCCCATAAACACAGAGACCAGTTTACTGCATCAATTGCATCCACATGGAAGAGTTCAAGTTTGGGCTAATGCTCAACCCCTAACAACTCCTTGTGAAAGACTGGGCCCTGGGCTGATTAGACACCAGCATACAGGCAACATGACCTAGCTGAAGCCTGGACTCCAACGTGACCTTGAATCCCAAGCTAATTTGGCTGCATGGACATAGCCGGTGGCACTACCAACTGTACAGCCACCAGCAACGTTTCCTCTGCCAGCCAGGGACAGCACTGCAGCCCGTGCAGAACTGGTGCGGCTTATGACTGCTGGGGGTACTCTGTGATGAGCATCAATACAGAACAAAGTTTCAGTGAACTTCAAGCCCGCAAAGGCATAAAAGAGGGCTCACAGTGGGCACAAGCTGCTTGACCGTGTCAGGGTGGTCCCTGCAGTTGACAGCTGGATAGTATCTAGCATGGGCCTTAGAAGAGAACAATGAAAGGTACATACTGCTCTGGCTGCGAGTGTGATAAGGATTCCAGTGAGAAACGTAAAATAATATCCAGGATAGATACCGTGCCACAGGGCCGACAGGATAAAAGTTAAAGCCGTAGGGTACCAGGGAGCTCTGTCATAGCAGACGCTGCAAAAACGAAAACGAAACAAGAAGAGGCTGAATACAACTGAACAATGGACGCTGCACTTCAAATCTTTCTCTGTTTGTAAGGTCTTATTCTGCTTTCTTAACGGTCTTATCTTGTCTCTGGTACACACCAGGGCACAAGGCGCTCTCCGTTCATTTAGATGGAGGTTTAGATGGGAAGAGGAAGCATGCTTTTATGCACTGAGTATCCAAATATTCCCGGTCCTCATAGCATTTAATTGAATAATGGGACAGAGGGCAGGCAAGACTTCATTCACCTTTATACCTCTATCTGGAATCACACACTACCCTTCAAAACTCTGACGGCAGATCAAGAGTGAGTCAAAAGACAAAGAGACGTGACCCCACCTTTCACTGGTGAACGGAGGTGTTTTTAGGCACTGTTATCTGACAAACGCTGGGAACAGGGAGTGCCGCAAAGATATTGCAAAGCAGGGGATTCCTGCTAACTTTACCAGCCCAAAATCTTACTCCAAAGACACAAGCAAATGATACCAGTTCAAAAACACACCAACCTGTCTATTTGGCTATCTGAAGTTTAACTGAAATGCTGTGTTCCAAAGAAATGAGTCACAATAATGCACTTACCAGGAACATAATTTGAATCATGAAAAATAGTAGACATTGACTTTTGGGATGTATATATTTAACAACAAAAATAGTTACAATAACTACAATAAATCCATGCCTGCATTTCAGACTCCACATTGACTGTATGCTGAACTGTAATCATACCAAAAAGTGTAACGAGTAACGAGAGTTCAATCTACAAAATTTGGACTTAATACTAGTATTTATATGTGCCTTAACAGTCATGGGTTAAAATCAGATCCTCTCAGTGCTATAAAGAAGTCTCTTCTCCATATCCTAAACAGTGACTCCCTGGCAAACATCTTGTGGTAGCTCCAAACCAGACTACACTGGGGCTCTGAAGACTTTGACTTCTCTCCAGTTCTAGCTGAACTGGATCCCAGTGACAGAGAGGCTCACGTCTGGTAATAATACACATGGGAAACACAACATGGCAAAGTGAAACAGTACAGCAAGAATAACGGAGGCAAACGGCAGCCTAAAAGATGCCATCAAAATGCTATTACTTTTTATTATGGAAGATCTGAACAGTTCGTTTTGGGCTTTCCTGCTTTATATAAGATGCAGGCATTTTACATTTGCAGCAATAAAACTTTACAGCACCAAATACCCTTGTATTCCACCAACTGTTACAGACACAGGAAACAAAGAAAGGACAAGAGACTATACATTTATGAGATTCACCAGTCAATGGTTTTTGAGGCCATCTAGAGTTTTTGGGTTTCACAAGCACATCACTGTTTCATTACACTTACCGTTTTAGCCAGGCAGCTGTCTGAATGTTCCAGTTTTCAATGTACATTTTAAAACTTGTTGCAGTCTAAGAAAGAAGTTCATATGAAATGTTAGCACTGAAAGCTGTAAAATAATACTTGCATTTTAAATTAGAGAGGAGCTACATGGAATACATTATTTCTAGTAGCTAACTGTTGTGAAGCCTGTGCCACAGTCCATCATTACACTAATATGTTTTGGGAGGCACATTAATTAGGCTGATTGCTCACCGCTAACACTTGGCACTTGCTAAAAAAATCTCACTTTGTTTTGTAAAATTAAATACAACGTTTAGTTATTTTTCAAATTGTGGGATGTTGTGGTTTAACCCCAGCCAGCAACTAAGCCCCATGCAGCCGCTCACTCATTCCTCCCCCTGCCCCCCCTGTGGGATGGGGAGGAGAATCAAAAACAAGTAAAACTCGTGGGTTGAGATAAAAACAGTTTAATAATTGGAATAAAAATTAAAATAATAATATTATTATTAATAATAATAATGTTAATAATAATAATGATGATGAAAAGGAAGACAACAAAAAGAGAGTGAAATAAAACCCAAGAAAGACAAATGATGCACAATGCAATTGCTCACCACATGCTGACTGATGCTCAGCAAGTCCCCGAGCAGTGATCCACCCCTCCCAGCAAACTCCCCCCAGTTTATATACTGGACATGACATCACATGGTATGGAATACCCCGTTGGCCAGTTGGGGTCAGCTGCCCTGGCTGTGTCCCCTCCCAGCTTCTTGTGCCCCTCCAGCTTTCTCACTGGCTGGGCATGAGAAGCTGAAAAGTCCTTGACTTAGTCTAAACACTACTCAGTAACAACTGAAAACATCAGTGTGTTATCAACATTCTTCTCATACTGAATCCAAAACACAACATTATACCAGCTACTAGGAAGAAAATTAACTCTGTGCCAGCCGAAAACAGGACACAGGAAATCTGAAAATCTGTCTCATTTTAAATGCTTAGCCTTCCCTTCAGTTCATAAACAGCTTCATTTTTGGAACAGATATCTTGCCACCCGTTACGCAGTCTGGACTTCCCTAGAGTGCTATTAAAACAAAGTGTTATAAAAACCAAAAGAAACACATTATTATTTGGAGAAGGAAGGGGGAAGACTGAAAAACACAGACAAAAAATTTCAGGACTGAACTTAGAAGCCGATTCTCAGTCCACTGCCCAGCTTGAGAAACCAGAGTGGACTCCAGGGTCCTGGGAGAACTACCTGTACCTCCTGACAGCACCAGTCCCCCCAGCTTTAGGGGGCTGCTGGACTCCGTTCAGCATCAGTTCCCCTAATCCTGGTCAACTTCACCCATCTTGGTTCCCCATCCCCACTCCCCTTGTTCCTCACTTGTTGACAGAATCCTCCGAGCACCTCCTCGCCAAGCTGGGACATGGTTCAGCGACACCACGTTATTTCCCCATATCAGCTGAAGGCAAGGGCACACGGGATGGATTAAAGGCAAAGGTTTCCAAGGGGAATATGCAGATATTATTGCACTTCCACACAGAATCCTGAAGGCTAGAACTTCATCCTCTGTGTTTAAAGAGTTAAAATGATTAGCAATTCCCAATGCAGTACTGCCACATTTTAATTGCATTACTGCACCAAAAGAAGCCAAGAAAAATATAATTTCTCTTCCAACTAATACTGTCACTCTTTTGGCTTCCTTTAAGTTCCCCTGTTACGCTACCAAGAGAGAAAGTAGTCATTGGCTGTCAAAATATACATGCTGCCAAGGCTTTCAAGTCCCCCACATGTGTTTAGCCCCCATCACGTTTTAATGCCCTCACAGCTCCTGCCACGTGCTTCTCTTTACTACAGATCAGGTAATTTCTTAGCGACATTTAGCACTCAAGTTCCCAACTCTTAAGCAGTTTTACATATGCAGGTGGCTATACCTGCTTAAAACACACTGTACGATCACACTTAAACTTCAACTCTGGAATTGTTGTTGCTGCATAAAGTGACAGTTCAAGGCTTACCCGAAGTAATGGTCTCTGTAGCCTCTCTTTTTCTCAGCGCACACATGACCAAATCAATGGAGAGCACTGTTTTACACTCCTGGACACAATTTCTCCACCCTGATCTCTATTGTCCGTGTGAGCAGTAAAGGAAAAAAGGTTTTGAGGGGCCTTACAGTTCTGTGGGTAGAGAGGAGCAAAGGCTCCTGTTTCTTTAATTTGGTTTGACTAAAGAGCATTGCCTGCACTTTACTTGCCTCCTTCAAGCAGGAACTGCCTCAGCTCATCAAGGCAGGAGTCATCTCCTGCCCCAAAACTGAATCAGACCTTGGTTCAAGATCTCAGAGCGGTATCTGGCATGCTGCCGCCATCAAAGAGTATAAAGCATTTCTGGGCTGTGTATTCTGTACCGCTCAAGAAGAGACATATACTGAGGATTAATTAAGGTAAAAAAAAAAAAGACAGAGAAGGATGTTGAGAAAGTGAGAATGTATAATGATACTTCCAGCTTTGGCATCTTTCAATGAAGAATTACAGGGGCTCTTTCATTTTTGAGAAGAGCTATTACAGCACATTCACTTAGTCACAGATCATTCAGTAATAAAGCAGTCAACTTGTTTTCATCTGCTTTTCCTTTTAAAATCATAACTACAGAATTACAGGGGAAAGCTCCTCCTATTTCTAAAGAAAAGAAGCCCTTAGAAAGCAGTCTCTGTCACGTAAACATTTTCACATCCCACTGGCATTCACAAAATATTCTTCGGGGCAAACAAATTACATCGGCCATCTTTTGCATTAGAGAAACAAACACAAATAGCTTACAAGGGACTAACGGATGTTGAAAGTATACTGCAGTCACAAGAAACATGTGCGACAAATGTTTTGAGAAACAGTGTGGTTTGCTGGATGGAGCTCTAGATTAGCAACCACGTAAGCTCTACCCAGTAAGCCCTGCCAGTTCCCATTCAGGTTGCTCGGTTTGTACCTGTTATCTCTCCAACCCCTGCTTTTCTCTGTTTACCAGAGGCACTCCAGGCATGTGCAGGGACCCATCCCTTGCAAGTGCCTGTGCAATGCCCACTCGTGGTGGCCTCTTCCACTACCACCACCCATCTCAACTGGGTTACAAAAGTGGAAGACTGTTAGAAGTAATTAAACAGAATACACCACAGATGGTGGAGAATCATAGCTGCGAGCAATTTATTGACCCGCTGAACTCAGTCACAATCTACAGAAATTGACTGCTCATTTATTAAACATCTGATTAATCATTTATTAGCCTTCTATAAACTATTTAGAAATGCAACCTGAATACAGAGCATGACAAAGGCTGCGTGACAGATGCTTTTTATCTGCCCAACAGATAAAATACAAAACCTCTCTATGTTAAAGAGGGGCAGCCTGCTGGCATGGACTTACTTTCCTTCCAGCAAAGCTTCACCCCGTTATCATGCCCATTTCTTTATAATTATGTCAATGCAGCCACTCCTTTAACTCACCTCAATATTCCAGATATTTAAATTGGACAACAGGTCCCAGCGGAAAGTGCCCCTCTCATCAACTCCACTGAATCCATAGCCAGCTGCATTGTTGACTGCATCTGCTGCAATGTCAAAGCAAAACAGGTCAAATCAGACTCTGGAGGAGCCGTGTTTTCTTACAAGTCAGTATAGCATCAAATACACATTCAAGCCAGCTTTGTAGCAATTAGCATCCTCTCTTTCAAAGAGAAGCTTCCCCTTGGTAAAGGGGCATTGCTATAGGACAACACAAGAGTCATTTCCTCAAGAGGAAAGACTAGCTACTCCTTGGGCAGAAGAAATAAAATAAAATAAAACAACAGTGGATAGAAATCACTTTTCCCATTATTTTGCCTCTATTATCCGAGATAGATATACAAGAGTTGACGTAAAATGAATTAGCGTTTTCCTCAAAAGGGTACCTGGATGTCACAGCATTTTCCAGAATTCAGAAAAACTATAGTGTCTCAAATATATGTTTACTATTCCTATTAAGAGTTCCAACATGGCTGTTTTAATTGAGACTTACTTTCATACTTCCGCAGACAAAGCCATTCGCTAATCCTGTCACTCAGTGCCTCCCTAAGTACCTCACCATCTCTACAAATTGAATATTGAGTAATTTCCATTACGGACTTAACTACTTTAAGTGCAAATAAAAAGCTTGGGTAGCGGTAGGCATTTCACATGCTGCACTCTTGCTCTTTCCCAGGGCGCTGGTCAGCTACCTCCCCTCTCAGCCTTGCCTGGGAGCCATCTCCTCACTGGTTCTCAAGATCCTGCTTTTAATGCACCCCTGCCAGAAATCTTCTCTCACTGTATTAAGAAAACAGGAGGGACTCATTACCTCTGGTTCACTAGCTGCAGCCAACATCAAGGATTATTGGAAGAAAAAGGAAAACGAAAATACAGGTAAGGCTTTTTCTTCTAGATATTTACAAAATACAAGCCTGGTTAAGTTACGCTTTAAAAAGGTCAGCATTTCTTTCCCAAGAACAAAAACTGATTTTGCTTTGTAAGTGCTATGAATACAAGCACAAGCTCACGGAGGAGTCCCAAAGCACAAAATTAGGGAGAGAACCTAATTAAAAGCAACAAGAGTAACAATAATTGAATAAATAAATGAGCAACCTTTTCTAACCTGAAGTTTTCAATATTATTTTCCACTTTACTAAACGAGCTAGATTTTACTGATAGAAAGAAAGGTCTCAGAGTTCTTAATTCTCTCCCTGTTAAAAAAAAACAACAAGCCACCAAACCAAAAAAACCCCAACAACCCTCTCTGAAATTATATTTCCTTTATGGCCTGCCAGTGTCTTGCTATGAGATCAGTAAGGACCCTGCCCAACTGCAGAGACTGGAGCTGCACCTAACTGTCACCCCAGAGCAGGGGGACTCCTGGGTTTGCTCCTCCTTGCTGCTCCAAGGGTGGCAGGGACCGCTTAGTGTTTCTTTGCCAAAAGCAAGAAACCAGAAATTCAGGGACGTAATAATACAGCAGACCCATCCGCCTCTCGCTTCCCAAGCTGCTGTCTGCAGAGCGAGGTGTGAAGCGCAGAAGAATCGCAATGGAACTGCTCACAACACCCCAACACTCCGCAGTGCCCGGCAGAGTTTTCCCTGCTGACTTGAACAGCTCTGGCATATCGCTTTCACAGCTCCTTGGATGCAAGCTCTCAGTCCCAAATTGGTTTCATCGACAGCTCTGAGTTCGGTTTGCAGCCATGTTCCCATGACTATTACTAATGCAGGGAGAAGCTGAATTTTCCATCTTTCCATGGATCTGGAGGAATTCGGCAGCGCGGCTCTCGCACAATAGCGTGACTGTCCTTTTCAGAGGACAGGAAGAGCTTATCGGCCGTTTCAGCAGGCACTTTCGTAATGCCCTGGGCCATGCCACCAGGAGTTAACTGCGAAAGGATAAAGTGTCTGCTGTTCTGCTGCCTGGATTTGCAATGTGAATAATAGATGCCTCACCCTCCAGTATGCTATGCATGCTTTTCCAGAACCTCCTCATTTGTAAGATATTTCCACAGCCTCTATGGCTTAGTCTTGTCACAAATACAAGTTCAGTTTATCTCTTTGATAATGGACTTTTAATGCCAGAAAAAATGGAGGCAACAATTTAACATTGGATCTCACAAAAATAAGTTTCTGAGCAAGCAATTCTTTATCCCAAAGGCTTTCCCATCCCACACATGCCAGTCTTGGCTGTCTTCCCTCGATCTGTCAGTTTTATTCTCAGCAATTTAATCACAGCCTCACAATGAGTTTCCCTTGCTCTTTCCATCCCATCTCAATGACGCTCTTCTCAGTTTCAGGTGTATACATTGCTGGCTGGGCTTTCAGGATCTGCCCTACACACAAAGTCTTGTAAAACCAGCAAAAACCATTCAGTCTCTCAATTTTTGGCCTGGCCTAGAAGGACTGACTGCTCACATAAAGATGGGAAAGATGACTTGAAAAGGAAGAAGGTAAAATACAAAAAGATTACTTTGGCCACCGGTCTAGCTGGCTCCCAATATAAGAAATTTGCTTCTCTCTGTAATGACCCCTCTTCCTTCTTTTCCTTGCAGAGATTCTTGGGTCCTTCCCACTTGTCCTTTGTTCCCCACCTTCCCCATGGTTCTCCAATCCTTTCTCCCGACTGCTCAAAGCTAAAATGCGTACAGGATCACAAAGTGCCTTAGAGGCAAAGCCTAACTTCAGCCCCGCAACAAGCACTACAGCTTTCAAATACAGATGCGTATGCTAAAGATGTCCCTAAAGGAAGAGAGAGGTCTGTTTGCACTGTAATGTTCTTGTAAAGCCTGAGCCAGCGTGACCAATTTTAACCTCCCAACTGCAAACTATGAATAAAGCATAAAAATCAAGGTTTAGAGGAGGCAAACTTTTTTTTCCTAAGAATTCCTGTAAAAATTATTTTGGTACAAAGTTTTAAGTAAGAAGAAATTGTTACATTGACTTTACTGGCAAGAAGCTGAAAAGCAGATTTGGTTCCAGAGGCAGGGGATGTCAGACAAGCTAGAAGAAATTTTATGCACGTTTTTCAAAACTTTTGACATCTCCCCACTTCAGCAGAGTCCACTGCCTACAGGAACATGTGTACATCTCCCACGGGAACTAGAGGTCTAGGGACTAATTTCACACCCCAATGTTTCAGACCTCCTCCCCCATTTATAAACTTATTTGTTACCTACAAAAATAAATGATGTAGTCAGACTTACCTAACGTCCATGCAAAGTAATACTTTGGTTTTGCTGCCTGTGTTACAACATACAGGTAACCAAGTCTTGACAAGAAGGGTGTTTTATCAAGAAATTCATTATCAATAATATATGCCATGGGAAAGTTCTTGGTAAGTGTCAAGAATAAAATGAGAGATACTAGTGTGATACACAGCTTGTACATCACTGCTCCCTAAAAAGCACAAATAACAATGAAACATTCATTAGAAACATTTGCTTAAGGGGAAAAAAAAAAAGGCAGTACTCATGACATAGAAAAACAATGTGCCTCAAGAACCAATAAAGTTAGCAGTGACAAAGTTGATAATTAATTTAGAAGAGGTAACAAAGAAAAGGCCACAGTCAAAGCTTTGGTCTAATTTGTTTTACTGAACTACCTATAGATAGGTAAAAAGGATAATTAGAAGTCAAAATTGGTGATGAACTTCACAAGAGACTCCTACATCAGTTAGTGAAGGTCCTCAAATGTGAAAGGAAACAAACTAAAAACAAACCCTACAATGTAGAGGAGAAATCTTTCCTACATGGACTATCATCTGCTGGAACTAAAGACTAGATTCCTCCTAGAAGCCAAACCCACCAGTATTCAGAACAATTGTAGGTCTTATTGCCCAGCTACCATCCAGAGGTCTTGCTAAAAATCACATGTCCAAAAAAGCACACGTCTTATACAGCATGCATGCCTTCCCATGATATAAGGTATCTGCTACGCCACACTGTTTTTTACTACCACTCCCTAGCTTTCTATATACTAATATTATTGACAGTCATGTCAGTAGGTAGAAGCTCAATTTCAAACCTACATCATGAGTAGACTTTCCTTGATACAGTCATAATTAAAAAGGTAAATCTGGCACCTGGGTACCATGTAAAAAATGACTCATGTTCTCAAAAGACTAATAAAAGTGCAATATACTATTGAAACAACAATGCATTTTTTGATCCCAAGTACTCTTTTTATATCTTCTTCATATTCAGGAATAAAATAATGTGCAATTATCATTAAATGGTTACTATGCAAATTTTAGTATTCTCTGCTGACTTGCATCTAACACAATACGGGCCTTATTCTGACCTCAGTCAGACTAATGTAAGTCAGAAGTAACACCACTGAAGTCAGTAGAAACACAGCCATGTGCAATGGGAATCAAGTATGTATAAGCATATAATTTCAGAGGAGAAATTCTGCACACACTCAAAGCTACACATTCAGTGTCACCTTAAGGTAAAAGAGAGGAATCTGGTTCTCATGCTATGTTATCCTGCCTTACAAGAAGTTCATTTTATAAGAAGGTCTTAGGTAATATTAAAAAAAAATAAATTGTTAATTGTATGTGAAGAATGACCTCCAAGTCATCTTAAAGTGTGAGATTCTCTTGCAAAGCACCTGGGCAAGCTACAGTTTCTGATTACCTGTGATTCATGTACTTGTACCATCTCCTGCACTATGGGTGAGATTTGACTTTTTTTTTTTCTGACATTTCCTCTTCTGCTTGGAGCTGAACTGCAACTTGTCATTGTCAGAACCTGCAGACCGTTCCCATCACTGCACAAAGGACATCCATTAACCAATGACCCATTTTGCAAGCCAAACGCATTGCATTTGGGGAATTGAAGAGGAAGACACTAGCCCCTTCACCCCGACCCTGTGATAAAAACAGCAGCCACTTCACAGAAAAAAAACACTGTAAAGTTTACTGGGAAGATAATCCAAAAATGGTTTTTCTTCTTAGTTATTAATTATGAGAATCATCTACAAAGCTGTACTCTCCTGGCCTTTGCAATAAATCTTTGTCATTTTAAAACTTACAGTTGGAGAAGGATCAGGAAGTCTGTCATAACCCTTCTGCTTCCAGTTCACTTCTAATAGTTTCATGTGCACATGCCTCCCTTCAATGAAGGCTATATAATCCTTGTAGTTGCTGCAAGGCCCAGCTATGATGCTCATAAAATTGAGGAGATAGCTTAAATACTCCAGTAAAGAAGGTCTTGTCCTGTGAAAATCATCCACGTGTGACAAAAGAGAAGAAAACCAAAACAAGGTAAAATCCAGCAAAGGCTTTCACGAATGCTTTTTGTTGTAGTGTCTGCCTCAGTCCCCAGCTCTCTCCTGCCACTGTCCCCCCAGCTGAAAGCTCACTAGATCTGTTTTGGAGATGATGAAGCACAGCTTCTCTTATATCCTGGTGATGTCTGGCAGATGGCAGACAGAACAAGGGTAATGTGGAAGTGCTTAAGCTACAGGTGAATGAATGCTACTGATTTGAAAAGTTGTAATCTTATTACTAGAAACATTTTAGTTAGAAACAGTCATAAATTTACATGCCCACTCCAAATTGACTTGCACATTTTGAACAGGCCAGCACTACCGGGAGTGACAAACTGGTAATAGTTTTTGGACATCTGTCCAGTATGTCAGGGACCAGTAACGGCTGGCAGACCACAAGCTGAGTAACACTGGTCTCACCAGGCTGTGCAATGCAGTACCTTGCCTTGTTATGCAAACCACAGGGCAGGGAGCATTTAAGACCAGGACTCTCAGGCTTGAGAGAAGCTCTCACCCACCCTTCAGTTCAGCTTTTTGAAAAATGGGAAGAGTGATGCGAGACATAGAGGAAGAGAATGAAGAGGGACTCTGTCCTACTGTGCAAATAAAGGAAGTAATTGCCTGTATTGCATCACAAACAGGAAAAGGAACTAATGGGAAAAAACACATAAATCAAAAGACAGCTGAAGATGAAAGTCAAAGAAAGTCCATCGTGTTCGTTATTTCCATTTTGCAAGTGCATATCCCCCACAAGTTCCTTGCAGGGTTTTGCATTAGATGTAAAATGAAGAAGATCCACTGTCCCTGCCACAAGTCAGTAGGATGGAAAAGAAAGGTGCATAGGCCTCTCACTGCTAGTGTAATTTGTTTTGTTGGGCTTGGGTTTTTTATGTGGCAGAAAACACCAACATCTAAATTCTGCGCTGGGATACACAGTGCTCTCCACAAATGTGCTAACAGTCACTGTCCAAGTAAATGAGGAGTACCCAGATGAGAACAGAAACTAGGGCACAGTGTTTCAAGACTTTGCTGTCCAAGACACAGATGGACATGCATAAACCAAAACCCACTTAAAATTCTTTCAGACCAAAACATAAATTTCTAGCAGAAAAACTAAGCAACAGTTAAACATTTGCTGTTGCCTACTTTTATTCTGAAGTGGAATTAGTTTGAATAAACAGTTAGCTTAGCCAGGATTTTCTGCATCCACCCTGCTGGTTATTGTAGATGTTAGTGCCCGAATGTTATGTTCTCTGGTGAAACCATTTCACAGAAACATGCGGCAAACAATTTGGGGTAAGGCTCATCTTTCTGTTTTGCAGAATCGAGTCCATGATTTGGGCTTCTGAGCTCTACAGTAAGATTAAAAATAAAGTCATTAGTTTCAACTTAGATTCTGCACATGGGTGGGTGGGGAGACATGAGCAATGCACGAAGGAATGTGCAGAGGATGAGTGAGAAACAAAAACAGACCAAGAACAGGAGGGAAGACAAAAGGCTGTATTACCAAAGGGGATTTAAAACTCTTCAGTTATGACTTGTGTGCCACCGACACTTGAGCTATTGGCATGTACTTTTCTATTATGAGCTCATCTACTGTACAAGAAAAAAAAAAGAAAAAAAAAAAAGCCTGTTTGGTGAGAATTTGACTAGAATTAATCATATGGTCACAAGGGCCCACTCCAGTTAAACGTTATGCTGTGAGCTTTAAAAATAGACACAAGGCTATGGGTCACAGCAAATGTTACACGAGTCTCCCTACAGGATTTTTGCTTTTCAAGAAATCCCTCCCTTCTTACTTTTAGAAGCTTATAGGCAGATTTTCTGATGGTTGAATCTTCTGCCTTGGAAATGAAGGAAATAATTTCCTTGGCCTTAAACAAATACTTCATGGTGAAATGTAGCTATGGTTCTAAGACTAAGTCTGTAACACTAATTCTTCAAAAAAAAAAAAAAAAAATTCACCTGATCCTGCACTTGTATTGAAAGATAAAATAGAAAAAATAAAAGGCACTCAAACATATGATCAACATGCTATCTCCCTCTAAAGAATGAGAAGACTAGTCATGTAACATGAAAGGCTAGGAGTATTAACATTACTGAGGGAGATAGGAAAAATAAAATTTCAGCCTCCAAAAATTATGGTAAAGAAAAGCAGTACTTGAAGTGTCAGAGTCAAACCAAAATGGATTTTTACTATGCAGTGGTTTGCTGACAGAGGAGGAGCATTCCACTTGGAAAAACAACATATCACAGAGAGGATGAAGACAACAGCCAAAAAGTCCATATAGTACAGTCTTAGCCTGAATGTAAAAGAGTTGTGATTCAGCAAAAACTAGTTTTGTTGCACGTGGAGTATGTACCTAAGTCAATGAGATGTTGCCAAGTACTTCGGTGCTTTACTGACCAGCACAGGGTGATAAAGGCCAAAGTCCTGGATTGAAGAAATAAGGAAGACAGCAAAGAAGCTATATTTGTGTAAGGAGGGCACTGACAGCAGCATTACAAAACCAAAACTGCTCAAGCCAATAGAAAAAGCAGGTAGGACTTTTGGCTTATCACAGACTGGGAAGAAGCAGGGAACATTTTCGTGGCTGGGCCACTAAGTTGGTCCTGACATTGCCAAGGGGAAAAAAACCCAACCAAACAAAAAACCCAAACCCAAACCCTAAACTTCTTTGGATGAAATTAAACACAAATCACTAGGGGAATTAAATTCTTACTTTACAGCAAGCCGATTTTGCTCAGCAGTGAGTTCCTCAGCTTGTCGTCCTATTCCTACAGAGAAAAAAGTCACATTAGATCTTCCCAAAAGCCAAACAGCTATCCCCAAAGCCTTAGGTTTGCATCCCACAGATAGCTTTCTAAAGCCATAAGCTTCAAGATTTCTTTGTCACAGGTGGCTGTAATACAGCTCAATTCCTAACTTTTAGGTCAAGTATATTCATGTTCTACACCACCTCTTTACCCAGTTCCTCACCTCCTTCCCCCTTTCTCACCCTTGCTACACTGTGAGGAAGAGCAGCCGTAGTATTCCCACACACCCAACACAACTCGCAATGCCACCAACGGGCAGCGACCCCCACCAGCCTCTACTAACAGTCCTGGGCTGGAAAAACCTCTGTTCCCAGAAGCTACTAGCTCATTTAAGCACAAGCCTCCCGCTGGCTCCTCGGTGAGAAATGGAGCATTTCACAGCAGGAGGAGTGGGCAGTGGAAGAGAAACGGGCTCCTGGGGAACAGAAGCTCCACTGGTGTGAACAAGCAGCCTGGCTGCCTGCTGCTGGAGCAAGCCTAAACACACACATCGGTAATAGTCTGGAATTATACAAGGACCAGACTGGAAGGGCGACCTCCTGTTGGGTGCACAGGACCTTTGGGGCCAGAGGTAGTGCACAGACTCGCCGTTCCAGGAAAACTATGGAGAAATCTTGTACGGTGGCCAGTGCGTAAACAGATGTTGCTCATAGCAAATAGCTCAAAACCTTCACTCCGAAGCTGTAGCTGCGCATCCTGTAAGGAATCCCACTGGCTTCAGCGGAACAGTTCACCGTGGGATGAGTCACAGCACTGGATGCTGACCATGCATATATACGGCTTCACAAAATCAGGGGCTTGGCATCAATTAACACTACTGTTCTAAACGGACTGGCCATAATCACCAACACACGCACACAAGACCCATTTCCTAAAAAGACTGCTGATAAGCTGCTCATTTCTCTCTCCACTATTTCAGTTTGTAAATACTGGGAGGGCACGAGTTCCAGGGAGACAATTAAGCACTTAATTACTTAAAGGGCTGGGTATTTTGTTTGTCTGTTTCCATTTATGGGCAGCTGCATTAAATTTTTACAAATAGAAATTTGTCACTGATGCTTGAACTGCAAGCTGCCTCCATTTGATCAACTGCCCCGTATATGGATGTTTACAATGTAATGAGCCTTTTCCACCACCATTAATCTGCAGGATTTCTGGTTTGCTTAAAACGCTCCTGCCTCTGCTGTTACCTTTTCCTTTCTGTCTATTTACCTTCAAAACAGTAGGTGTGCATCTAGGCTGCACACCACTGTGGCACGCAGTGATACCTGAGCTGGCTAGCTTAAATAACAGAAGCAGAGAAGCCTCAGCAACATGAATGTCAACGACAAGGATAATTAGCCAAGCTTCAAGCTGCACCCATTATAGCCAGCTAAAAGCATTAGGCCCACTTGTGTAAACTTGGCTTGCAAACAATGCCAGACCCTGCAGTCTGTGGTGTGGCCATCACCTAAATCCTAGATCATAACTCTATAGCAGGCTACTTATTTAGTCACCTACAGCTTATAACGCAGCGGGCCTTGGACCATCAGAAATTCACACTGCAACATCAGTAGACATGAGCAATAACAGTACTGATGACAATTGACATTTCTAGCCTTTGCACTGTACTGGACACAGGCATTTTACCAGGAAATAATAGTGCTCTTTGTCACAGCTTGCAACTATGCTTCTCCCTGCGCTGGGAAAATGCTATTGAATTCCATCTCTCAAATCATGGAGTATATTACCACCAAATATCTCAGTGATAGCATATTTTTGTTACATTAACATTAAAGACTGAACCTATGTATCAAAACACAACTCTTGATATTTAAGAATCAAGAACAGCTTCAGAGAGCTTAATGGAGATGCACTGTAGCAGCTAAACAGCAGATACTGGTACTAGCTAAAATCCAAATTGGGCCCCAAGGAAGTAGAGCACCCGAAGGGGAAACCAGTTGTCTTCATTACTGCAAAGACAGTTTGATCCTAGAGAACTGATTAAAACTTGAAGTTTCTCATTTTCTTCCTCAAAGCATTTTTCTTCTTCATTTGGAGCAACTCACTGAACTACATTTACCTACTCCGTAACCCAACTGTAGAATGTGCTGGAATAAAAAGGCTGTCTTCAGGACATGGGAAAAGATTCCTTTTCTTACCATCATGTAACTGGCATGCAAGTGTTGTGATCTTCTGTGTAATTATCATCAGCGGACTGCAACAAAGACAGAAACAACAGTTACATGTCTTGTAATACAAATTATTCCCAACTTTCTTACTGAAATGTCTTTATCCCTTTAAAAGGCATAACCGTGGAACTGTGGAAAACATCCAATTAAAACTGAAGGAGGAACTCAGGCATAAGACAATTGTCTGAGTTCAAAACAACCCCACAGTAACTTGCACTGGAATTTTTAATTGCTAAGTGCGCACAAAGCCTTATTTTATGTCTCCCCATCCTGCAGCAGCGCAAATTGTAATTCAGAAGAAATTGCACCACTAGGAAATACCAGCTTCTGCAGTCCACTGGGCTTCCTTTCAGGCAAAGACCAAATTCAAGCCCCATACGATGCAACGCTCTAATACAGCAATGCTGTTGTAACATAACTCTGGCTCTTCTTACTGTTACTCTCCTATTGTCTGTCTCCTCAGTGCCCTAAAAAAATGTCAACTCTGCAAATACACATGCTTATTTCCCCACATGAATAGCCCTATCAATTAGGACTGCGTGCAAATACCAAAATAGCTATCAGCACAGCAGTTTCCCACTTGCTTCTCAGCCGTGCAACTGCCTTCTGGACAGCCTGTCCAAGATGTACCATCCAGCTGGGAGCGGTTGGGCATGTGGGGTCTGGAGTCTCCCAAAAACATGAGCTAGCTGTACCCAAGCCGTGCGTACAGGCTACAACCACCCAGCAGCTTTGGGGCCAACCAAACAAACAGCGTAGGAATAGCCACTACGTTCAGTAGGGGCTACTTATACTTCCAGTAGCCAGCTTTACTCAGCACTGTAGGCAAATGTGAGCTGCTGCAGCTAAGGAAAAAAGGCAAAACTCAGCTTGGTGGCATCAGGAGCTAGTCCCCAGGAGGGTAAAGGACACAGCCAGGAGCGTTCAGAGGTACGCAAGAAGAAAGATGGAGGGAAAACCATGGGGAGAACTAATCAGTCCCTCATAGGCTGGAGGACTAATTGCGGTCCGTACACAGCTTCTAAGGGCTGTGGAACCCTAAACACAAAACCCGGCGCCGAACACCTGCAATCTGGAAGGACCCATGGCAGGTGAAGGGACAAGGGACAAGCACCTGCTAATAACGCTGCCTCTCCCCATCCTCTCTGCCACTGGGGACACCAGCACAGGGTGCCCACATCTCACACCGCCTACGAAACCTTCACGACCGCAATAGCCAGGGCGTTGTAAAGGGTGATAAGGATATGTCGTTATTTTAAAAGCATTAATTACGATGATTATATGTAAAAACAGTTCCACAGAAGAGATTTGTCTTTGCTGAGGATTAATACAATTGTTTCTCGATTTGGTGATGAATTATCAACATAAACTGTACAGAGGTTTCTGCTTGAACACAAACGTCTTCAACATGGAAATAAAAACCTGAGTTTGTGTACATGCTGTTTACAGAGTTTGACCGGTATATGGAACTTTTTAAAGAGATGTAGATGATTACTCCATTTTAAATATTGTAATATATTTTCTGGAATTCAATGAAAGAAATAAAGCTGAAGGCTATTTTTTTAGTTTGACCACTGTATTTTCTCCACCCATTTGTCAAGGTAAGAAAAAAAAAAAAGCATAAGTTATGTTCAGTGGTACCTCTACCTAAAATTACAGTCAAATACTCATGTTCTGCAGAGTTTTTCAAGAGATTCTGAATCATCCTCGACTAAACTGACCTACTGGTTGCAATCAAATGTAAATTCAATGGCTAAGATAAACTATTTGCAATCTGATTATCCCACTATGATAAATCAAACTGATTTTCAAGATAATTCATATGCTGAGCATGGTAAACACAAGAATACTGGAAAAAGAGATTCTTTCATCACAAGTGGTCTTTTTTTTTTTTAAATACTAAATATGGCTGATCTTTTTCAAGAGTCTACATGTAATTCTGCGTGGGTAGAGTAATTTGCATTTTCTACTCAAAAACAGAGAACATGCAGTATCAGCCAATTTCTTAATCAGAAACAATTTTCATCATTCCAGCAGTCTCTACTTGAAACGTCAGTAAAAAAGCTTGCAGATAAAATCCAGAACAAGCTTAAATATACACAGATCTGGAATACAATTGTAACACAAGGTTTTGCACAGCAGCTCCCCTTGGGTCACCTAGACCCCTGATTGCAGCTAAGGGATGGACGAATTCAGCAATGACTTTTCAACCTTCCAGGCAGCTCCAATATTGTGAAATAGTCATTCTAATTTTTATTCCAATTCATCTTTCAAGAAAAGTTATTTATAAGCTATTTTCACCATTATCTTCAACATCCTATTTCTCAAAGTACATTTTCCCATTCAGACAAAATTTAGCTTTGCTTTCAAAGATACACAAATCCCAATCCTTTAAGCATACGAAAAAGCTGATTTTTTTTTTTTAATCCTTAAGAGAGACAGAGGCTGTCAGTGAACCAGCAGTTCTACTGCGACAAACGCAGATTTTTCTTTTGTCAGTGCTTGACCTTTTAGCTTTATGGATGAACGCTAACACTTGTTTCAAATTGGTTCAATTTGTTGCATGTGTTTCTTACAGTAAGAATTTTATGCCAATATCGAAGTGGGTAACTTTAAACCCCAGGCTCAGAGCCAAAACTGTACGCCTTTAAGTGCCTAAATTTAGACACTTGTCTTAGAAAATTGGGCCCCCCCCACTGTAAGCCAGAGAGAACCAAAATGCAAACAATCCTGATGTGCTGATTAACTGAGGGAAGCAGAAGTGCAGCCTGCACTACGGTCGTACAACATATAAACACAGAAGAGAGAGTGATTCTCTCCATCTATATTAGGAATCCATCGCCTCATTGACAGCACGTTGTAACCAGGCAGAACAAGTCAGCCTCTCCTGTGCTTTAATCAGAAAAGATGGACGGTCTGCCTCCCTCAAATCCCAGCTCCAGAGGAGACAAGCGAGCACAGAAGTGATGCTGCTGGCACCGTGGGCGGGAGGGAGACCCACAAAGGGCATCTGAGATACCTTCGGTTCTCTCTCCTGCCATCATCGTATTGCATATCGACCTACCTCTTCTATACCCTACTTGGGAAGGTGGAAGCCTGCTGTATAGTGGCAACGGGATGACCCCCTCTAAATCTTTCACAAGATCAGTATCAGACATCATTAAATGCTTCGCGCAAAGGGTAAGCAAGGTTTCAGGTGAACAGGGAGCATCTTCCACACATCTACCATTCCCTCACTGACTTGATCTCACTGGGGGATGAAGCCTTCGCTGTAGGAAAGGGCAGAGCACAACAAAACTACAGCAGTACTGGACCTATCCCTTCTTTTGGCATCCCTTTGGGGTGCGGAGGTCCCCCACCTTCTGTACACCCACACCCATCTCCACTCCTCCCTGGGGACTCACCCAATCTCGCCTCATTACACACACACAGAGCAAGTCTAAGACTGTTTTTGTTTCTTCAGAATGAAAAATAGTCCTTTCCCTCATATTTGCAGAGCAATGCATGAGGATGCAAGTCTTGAAACAACATTAAAAATTAGACAAGAAAAATACATTTAATTTAGGGGGAAAAATAGTATCATCATTTCCTAAAAACACATGTGAGTTTTGATTATTAAAACTTGGCAATACCAGAGTATTGAATTGTCATTTCTATTCAACCTTTCAGACAAGCTCTAATTTTAAACAGTAAAAACATTGAGTAAGTTGATAAAATATAGCATCATATCACATAGTCAACTGTTTCCAACATAATAATGTTTTAAACCTTAGATTCTACTGGAAAAAGTCAGTAGTGTTACAAACAAGAGGGGGAGTTAACAAAACTGTAAAACTTCTAATAACCTTTCTCCCAAATTTTTAGACACGCAGAGGTTATTGGAGTGGGCCATATTATTAGGTTGAATTTAAAAAGAAAATCTACCTACTATACTTGCATTTACAGATGAAGCATGAAGACCTACCCGTAGGGAGGAAGCATTTGAAATAAAACACATATAAGAAGACTAAATGTATTGAACACGATCATTTTTGAACAGCTTCCAGTCACTTTGCAGCCACATGCAGAATGGTGATTCCACATCCTCTCCTCTTCACCTGTCCTACCAAGCACTACAGTTAAAAACTAGCACAGAAACACAGAATTTGATTTAACTGTGGTGTGACTTCCCCCCCCCGCAATGTTTTATATATTGGCCAAGAGTTTAATCTCAGGTTGTAGCTGCATTGTACCTCCTACACACAAACCATAGTGGCCAACTTTTAATTAAAAAAAAAAAAAAAAAATTCAAGAAGTTGTCCCAGGAAGTCAGTATAAAATAGGAAATTTTAACAAATAATAAAAAAACCCAAACTGTCTTTACCTTACATTAGATGCCTTGAAAAATAACACAAGACAAAGATGCAACACTTTACAGAGAATGCTCAATAGATGGATTTACCCTTCTAATTAAACTTTCTAAATGAAAACTTACCAGTTAATGTCATTTTTAAAGATGGCTCGCCCCGACATAAAAAATTTGCCCAGAAGCAGAAGCCAGTGGAACTAAAGATGTCCACATCAGTTGTAGCCTGCTGTGGGGATCCTCCCCATATCACAGGCTGACTTCTGCACTGAACAAGCGTCGGTGCTTACAAGAGAAAAGACATTTTCCAAGCAGAGTCTGCCTGACCTTAGGTAATCCCATGGAGGAGTCTGGCACACGCTCACTAGAAATAGTTTCCACTGACCTGATTTCACTAAGAGAGGAGGTGGAGTCAAAAGGCTCATTGCAGACAAGACTCGAAAGTGGCAAACATTTATTTCAGGTTTATCTCTTTAGCCCTGAAGCCACGATGAGAAGTTCACACAGTCACACTCTGCTACGACCTTAACTGCTGCCGAGGGCATCGCCAAGCCAGGGCCACCACCGGCAGTGGGCTCTCGCTTCTGCTTTCGACAGCAAAATGAAGAAGTGCTGAAGCACACAGAGGAAAAAATACTTCACTGAACACACTCATGCCTCCACAGCAACTTCCAATTTGCTTCATGTGGTTTTTTTAGTGAAAGCTCCCCAAAAGCGTTTCTTACGCTTTCATGGTAGAAGCATTTCACTTAAGAGAGTATTGACTTCTGGAGAAGTGTCTGGGGATGTACTAGATGCGTGGAGCTCTCTAGTAGCGACTGCCTGCTTGAATTTTGGCTCATTTCCACACCGCAGCTCTTGCAGGACTTCTGTGTAAGCAACGGCAAGCGATCTCAGTGCAATTTCAAGCGGACAAACACCCAGCGGAGCAGCCAAGCAGCCAGCGGGCACGGAAAAACTGCCTGCCCTCCCTCACCCTGCACCTGCGCTGCTGTACTGCCTCTGGGGACGCGCTGCCGACCAAAGTTACCCAGAGCTGCTGGAACACACACTGCCGACAACGTCTTGCACTTCATGATAAAATAAAAATAAAAATAACCGACTGAACTCGCAGGACCAGTTAGTGTTTCTGCATTGGGTTTTCACATGGTAACAGAATACATCCATGCTTGTTTCCATCAGCAAATGTATTTCCTCTGTAAAGACCGGCTGTTGTACCTTTGTTCCTTTCTTTTGTGGTTGATGCTAAGCCACTGAGAGGGGGAAAACCAGCAAAAAAGCACTAACCTCCCAACAAAAATTCACTGCCTGAAGTGACACTTGTTACTAAAGTCTCTGCTTATATGGCTTTTTGAGAGGCCTCTTTCAATAACCATCCCTTCCTAAGTGGTTTGCTGAGAATGCTGCTGCTATTCTGCATTTGGGATAAAGCAAACAGAGAAAGATGTCCATTCCTTCTGGAGAGCGATGTCCACCAAAACACTCATGTACAAGGCAGAGATTTGACATCTGTAGGGAGGGAAGCTGCTTGAGTCTCCCTGATAATTCAGCTCTGGTCTCTCTAAGACCAACAGAAGACTGAAAGCAATGCCAGTGTGTGTAGTGATTTTCACAAACTGAGTTTCTTTTCTGCAAGGAATGGCACCAAGAAACTCACATATGCACAATCATTCCCTGACATTCACCAAATGAGCTGCAATATTAGGAAATTTTGCTCAGGCACTGCAAGAATTCAAGGAGGACACCAAAAACATCTATGGTCTTAATCAAGCAAAGGATTAAAGTAGACACAACTTAATACAGATGAGGAGCGACTCTGAATTCTGTCCAGATGATCATATGCATATGGCATTTGTTTATCTAGCTTGCTTGATTGAAACCATATCTATTACTAGTTTCCAAAAATCCCAATCAAGATCCCCTGATTTATTTTAAACTAATTTCTCCCTAAAGCCATAATATTACTATACTTGGTCTGAGCCTGTGATACAAAGGAAAAAAAAACCAACCCCAAACTGTATGTTAGTATTACCATTTTTATAAAGTTGTATAGAAACCAGGCAACTTACCAGCATAATCCTCTTAGCATAAAGAAGAAGAAATGAGAGAGAAAAAGAGAAAGAAAGAGTTAGGATTTAGTTTTCCTAGGTACAATGTATAAATGCCATGGCAAACCAAGCAAAATAAAATATGCATGTTTCTCTCAAAGACTGACTTGAATTAAGGGGGGAGCACAGCATCCAGTTATTTTACAATTAGTGTTCAAAAATGAATAGTTTTCTTTGAGAAAGTAGTCAAAAGAAAACTCCTAAACTATGTCACCACATTTTTGTGAAATAATATAAATGAAAGGACTTTGATAAAATATATATATAAATTTTTTAAAACGTAATTAAAGTGTAGCACACTGGAACTGGTTTTCATTAAAACATGGCACTTTTAAAAAAAAAAAAAAAAAGGAGTTTTCATCCAAGTACTATGCAATACATGAAAAACTCTTAAATCAAGAAATTGCTGCAAGCAGCTTAAGTAGTTTTGACTGTGGGAGCCAGTGACCAAACCTACCTTTTGCATGATTTAGAAGAATTAACTATTCACCAGTAAGGAACAAGTTTCCTTACTACTTAACCTTGAAGTGATGAGTCACAGTTTGATTTTCCAGATTACTTAAGACATGACTCAAAAGTTACCTTGTCTGCTCCATCTCTACCTGCATTTTACAAGCTGCGTTCTCAAAATGGGGGGACTCCAAACAAACAGCACAACCATTACTAAAGAACCAAAAAAAATAATATTTGCAAGCACACATCAAAAGGGTTATGCACGCAAGCTGTTAAGTGCACAAAGCAGGTCAAGAGAGCGAACGAGGTATGTCAGCTTTCAGCACCAACACTGGGAAATGCTCATTTAACATCTGGCTGGTCACTTTGGGGAGCTGACATTGGAAAGCTGATGGCACTAGAACTGCCACGCAATAGATGTGGAACCATCAAACGTGGGAGAACAAGCAAGAGGAGGGTCAGTTGCTGCTCATATATGGTAAAACTGTGGTAGGGGGTGTATTTTGTCTCTCTGGGTCATCACATCTGTTTAGGTATGTGCATAAAGCCTCAGTGGGCACATATTATTTACAGCTGAGGAAAACAGGTTTTAAGACAGATTTATGAAGCTGACCTGGGTTTCAGCACTTTGGATTGCAAGTTTTTATTAATACCACTACAACATTTTTATTTATTCTTAGTTTTTAAAATATACCATGAAGATGTAGTTCATATCCAAACTACATTTTCCAGTTGTTTACTACTTCACAGTTTTATGTTTGACTGAAGTTTAGGAATTCGTTTATATCTTGAAACATCAGGACAAAAATCAAACAACAAAGTTCAAGTATTATTCTTGCAGTACCATTATCATCCTCAAGCTCATCATTAGGTAAGAGCAGCTCCTTTTTCATCAAGAGAGAAGAAAATGCTACATAGTCTATAATTTAACCAACTACCATTCCTCTTCTTCTACCCCCAGTCTCAGCTGGATCTTTATTACATGTCTTCAGAGAGAGACAGCTAACACACCTCACAGTGCATTTCTGAATGCACTATTCAGAAAAACATGCTCTCTCGCATTTCTCTTTCATACACACACAGAGCTATAGCATTCCAATCCCATTTATAGGCTTCTTGGTACGTCATGCTCTTTCAGGACATGCTTTTTTTTGTGTATTAAAAGAACCGCAGAAAAAATTATAGAACTAAATTTCTCTAAATATAAGAGTTCCCTTTTCTACCCCCTCCTCTAATTAAAAAAACCCTCAAAAGTCTCAGAGGAACTTCCCCTCCCACCCCCTGAAATTTAATTAAATGCTTAAACCCACCACCTCACACAGAGACACATGCACACAGACAGCAAAAACCTTCGGTTTCCTACTCTATGACTGTAAGACGACAGAGGCTTGGAAGAGGCATCTACAACTCACTGTGCTGGTTTACAGAAATTTTTCATAGTATGTTACTAATGACTCCGCATTCAGACATTCAGTTAAACAAGTGGAATACAGATTAGCACATTGTTTTTAAATCATGCAAAAGCATGCCTTCCTCTCATAAACAAAATATATAGGGTGAGCTGTTCGTATTTTCGCAAAGCATCCTCTACTGCTTCAGTGAAATCAGAGACTACAGTATATATGAAAAACACTGTTCCACAGAAATGCATGGCATATAAAAAGTTGTGCTATTTAAACAGCAACCACAATCTGCTGAGAGAACCCGTAAGACCGGCGCCGACAGCGAAAGCTGATCTCGTGTCTCTCTGCGCCAGTTACCCACCCACCTACCCACCCACGTCCCAGCTCCCCCAGGCACTCAGCCCCTGCCCAAGCCCTCCCCTCCCACCCGCTGGGGTGCCTGGGGTGGGAAACACCTTCCCATTTGGGGCATCAAGGTAAATCAGAAAGCGGGAAAGGACGACCTGGAGCTGATGGCTGTGCCTAGTAAGGTGGGAGGAGAGCAGCCCACCCCACCTCTGGGCACAGACCACCAGGGACCAGAGCACCAGCCATGCCACTTGCCAGGGCTGCTCGAGGTGGAAGTCTAGCTAACCAAGCTCTACCTTCCTAACTAGATAGTGCCTAGCAAGAAGACTGCAGAAACAATGAGTCAATGCAAAAATCACATAGTGTTTATTCCTTCCTAAAAAAAAAAGTCTTAGAAAAAGCTTAAGGGAAACAAAATTGCAGGCACTCCCGAGATAACATAAAAATTATTCTTAAAATGTACTAAATTTAAATAATACTAATTGACACAGGACCCAGCTTGCAGACTCACTCACCCGGAAAAATCTGTAGTGAGAATACCATAATGAAATATGTATATTCGGCTTATGTGGCACAACGTGAGGTATCCCATAGCTACGACAAAGGAGTACCTAAAAACATAACATACAGAACACAGTTACCAACACAAGTACCAACAAGAACTAGAATCACTCAAATTGGGTTTGGGCTTGCTTAGGACTGGAGTTTGATTTTCGCAAATTAAGTTGTTAACAAGTCTGAAGATATGTTACAAGATCTGGCAGAAATTTTCAAAGAGGTTTTGTGTACCCAGCTGAAACATTACAGAGGTGTCTCCTCACGAGGGGGGTGGGAAAAAAGAAAAGAAGAAATAGGATCACTTCAAGTTGGGCATTTCAATTTCAGTGTTCCCACCCTCACATATTAATTTGAAATTGCTGTCTGACTCAAGTATTTGAAACCAGATGATACTGTAAGTGCGTCACTGAAGTTATCCATTGCCTTTTTTTATCTGTAAATGTTCTTTATTTACATGTACAGCTCTTCCTCAGATCTACCAGAAACTAAAACATTTCAAGTTTGAGATATTTCCTCTCTTCTGACTTTGTGTAAAGGCAGATATTGACACATAGCCTAATCTTTTCAGCTCTAAACGCTGAAAGATGCCCCTTTCCAGAAGAAGCATTCCTTAAGCAGAGCTTGACAACTTCACTCAGTTTTTCAAGATGATCACAAAATTGTGTTAGGCAGGACGATAGCATGACTCTTTCTATCTGAAGAGTTGAACGGTCTGAGGGCTGGAGGCATTGCAGTATCTAGGTGGGGCAGATGCAGCCTTTCCTACAACTAACTTTGCCCTGTATTTACCCAAGCAAGAAAGAGGATACTGGGGAGGTAAGAAGCAGATGGATATTTGGAAATAAGACTGACAAATGAAGCAAACTAGACAGTGCAACAGAGAGCTGGGACACCAGAATGGAAGGCTTGCATCACATGGACAGGCCAAGACCAAGTCTACTGCTGTCCTCCACATCAGGAGAAAATAGTCACGTGGAGGAGAAGATGCAAAACTCTACAGAGGAACAAGACTGCAGCTTTAAAAGAAATGAGTTTTTCCTCCCTGGGGACTAACAAACTGCAGTGTGAGTGACAGTGATGGATGGCAAGGCAACCTGCAGGTCATATGGCCCACAGCAAACAGCTGGATGAAAGGCAGACTGAGGGACATGACAGCTTCTTCAGGAAATTCAGAGCAGAATTTATCTTATTTTATCTGGGTCAGGCATCCAGTCCAGGCTCAGAGAGGCTCTTGGGCTCCCTCTCATCAACAGAAAATGGAAAGCATCCCTCCAAAGGCAAGTCATCCAGCTCAGACATGTAACAGTAATAGATCATAGAATGGTTTGGGTTGGAAGGGACCTTAAAGAACATCTAGTTCTTTAAGTTCCAACCCCAGTGCCATAGGCAGGGACACCTTCCACTAGACCAGGTTGCTGAAAGCCCCATCCAACCTGGCCTTGAACATTTCCAGGGATGGGGCATCCACAGCATCTCTGGGCAACCTGTTCCAGCGCCTCATCACCTTCAGAGTAAAGAATTTCCTTACATCTAACCTAAATCTACCCTCTTCCAGTTTAAAGCCATTACCCCTTGTCCTGTCACTACATGCCCTTCTAAAAAGTCCCTCTCCACTTTCTTGTAGGCCCCCTTTAGGTACTGGAAGGCTGCAATAAGGTCCCCCCAGAGCCTTCTCTTCTCCAGGCTGAACAACCCCAACTCTCTCAGCCTGTATTCATAGGAGAGGTGCTCCAGCCCTCTGATCATTTTTGTGGCCCTCCTCTGGACCCGCTCCAACAGGTCCATGACCTTCTGATGTTGGGGGTCCCAGAGCTGAACGCAATACCCCAAGTGGGGTCTCACCAGAGAGGAGCAGAGGGGCAGATTCCCCTCCCTCAACCTGCTGGTTATGCCTTTTTTGATGCAGCCCAGGATGCCGTTGGTGTTCTGGGCTGTGAGCGCACATTGCCAGCTCATGTTGAGCTTCTCGTCAACCAACACCCCCAAGTCCTTCTCCTCAGGGCTGCTCTCAATCCACTCATCGCCCAGCCTGTATCTGTGTTTGGGATTGCCCCGATCCATGTGCAGGACCTCGCACTTGGCCTTGTTGAACAGGTGGGATGAAGTATCTAAAATAGGCCTCAACACTTAAATAATTGTAAAGCACCTAGATTGAAAGGGGGACAAGCAGGGGCAGCTGCTGCAGCTGGGAGCATTTCTGATGCTGGATTAAATTTGTCCTTTTATAGGCCTTGAAGGCTGGAAGCCTCACCAGAGAGCAAACTAGCAGAAAATAACCAGGGGAAGGAGCGTGCAGGTTAAACTATGTAGTTTCTTTACTCCATTTGTTCACTTCCACTTGTGTTTTGGGTGGAAAAAACCCCAAGTTTTGCACCCCCGCTATGAAGGATCCAGTGCTCTTACAGGCCCTCTGAATGTACAGGTCTAGCCCTTAAACTGGCATTTTTCAAGCTTATTCTCAAGCAGCTTGAATACACTGTTATTTTGCCAAAATTAATAATATGGATGTACTTTGAGTCACACTGCTATGGGTAGTGGAATACAGTAGAAAAGTCCTAACCCAACCCTCCCAGCCTTCCTAAGGTTTTTCAGCACATTGGACTGCTATTTCGCATTGACTCAAATCAACGCACGGCTATCTCGCAGCAGTGGGCGACATTATATTAACCGGCTTAATTTGTGCTGCAGTGTACAGCTATTTTTTTCCATTGTGACTAATTGGCTGAACAGTAAGAGTGAGGGGGTTTCCAGTTGAAACTGTGCCCATTTCCCTACCACCACCACCTCCACTTCTCTAGGAAGACATAAGTGTATTGGATGATTCCCTCTGTAGACTTGGTTCCTCTGATCCACAATGAATAACTCCTGCATTTCCCCCAAGTGATGGGCAGGGACAATGACCAGGAGACAAGTAATACACATTCTTAGCACCTTTTCCTTCTGGTCTCTGGATGGCATTTCTTTCATTAACATTGTCCAATTACTTTTTTTTTTTTTTTAATTATTCATTACCTCTGGACTTCTGGGCTTTGCACTCAGTGAGGGGGTGGAAAAAAGCTCCTTGATTAATATCTGTCTTGCTGGTGCAAAATGCTAGTGACTGCTATAGACAAGCCTGTCATGGTTCACATTTCTAAACAATCCTAGACAAATCATAAGTAATGGTTGCCATTTGGATATTAGAGAGGGGTTGCCTCAGGAAGAGACAAAGAAGAAGCAGAGATGATTATCTGAGCATTAGACCGTCAGACAGCCCTGGCCCTGAAGACAAACAAATAAAGGGTTTCTGTTGCCCAGCCCAGCCGATGGGGATGCGAGCATTCAGCAGCAGCGATGGAAACAGCCGCATAGAGACAGAAATCACGTGTAACACGCCTAAATCAAACCACAGTATTAACCATATGCTGTTAGAGAAGCCAGCACAAAAGTGGGAAGAATGGCCAGCTCATCCTTCTAGCCTGCTATAAAGTAGCAGTTTTACAAATAAGAATTCCTAATTATGATCAATAAGAAAAAAAACAAGTCCACCTACACAATTTTAAAAACTCCCACGTGCTGACCTCTAACAGAGAGTATGTTACCCACATGAGCAGGCTCAGTGACCGAGCAGAAAAGTTCTTCCATATGAACTTTCTCTTACTCAGTGAAAGAAGCAGATGTAACTACCACGTAGTTTCCATTTTCATATGAAAGTGCTTTTTGTCTTTTGGCCAGGAAGGTACTCATTTGATAAAGCACCTTTAGGAGTCTTAGATATCTTCCTTCCTCCGAGACATTTGTATAGGGAAAAGAAAGATCCCATGGTCAAAAATGTCTCATGATGATGCTGCAAGCTTCTGCTTCAAAGCAGTGACATTTCTGGTACTTTCTACTTTTTTAAGCTCAAAGCCTAGTA
Organism: Haliaeetus leucocephalus; assembly: GCF_000737465.1. Lineage (NCBI taxonomy): Eukaryota > Metazoa > Chordata > Aves > Accipitriformes > Accipitridae > Haliaeetus > Haliaeetus leucocephalus. Next base: position 1,258,575 of record NW_010972809.1, on the reverse strand, counting down.
CCAAATGCAAGACTTAATTTTGTAGATCACTAAGTTAAGCTGCCACAGTGACCTTATTTGAACTGCCTAACTCAAGAATAAGTGGAAAATACCTAAAGGCCAAACAGCAAGGGGGAAAACACATTAAAAAGGATTGTCAAAGGCAATCCTCAAAGACACCAGACCAAGGAGAATATGACTTCATTATGCTTAGGAAACCAGAGGTTTGGGCAAAAGTTTTTAAGCCCGCAAAAGCTGCCTTTCGAGGCCAGCAATTTCATAGGGAAATGCAATATATCAATGCAAAAACCACAAATTGAGATTACAGCTGCTTCTGTAACTGAATGAACAAAGCTCCTGCAAGTAACTGGGAAAGAAAGGCAGGAAAGAAGTGAAGGTGGTCCTAAAAAACCCTCATGCTTCTCCATGAAAGGGGAGAAGTTGTCAGAGGGGCAGCTCCAGTCTTGCAACCACATAAGCTCACCTGTGGATGTTGGGAATACTCGCCATATTCATAATGCCATAGTTCATCATCACCAGGACAAAAAGATGAATGGAATACCTTGAAGACAACAAAGTGAGTATTTAGATAATTTCTATGTGACCTGGAGGGGCTGGCAGTTCAGAGCAAGGGAATAATTTTCCATGCAAATGAAATAAATGTGATGTCATATCAGGGTATCAGTAAACATGGATTATCACAATGACATCCTTATAGCCTGATCATCCAACATAGATTAATACTTATTGACAAGATATCGTCAATGTGTTTGTTTCATTCAGAGAAAGAGCAGCTTAGCTCAAAGTGCACATTCAAACTACACACATCTTTTCCAAAAGAGGTATCTTCACAGCAGACTGGTGTGGCTTTAACTTCCAGAACAAACATCACAGATTAAATACTTCACTTACAAATACTTTCATGGCTCATTTTATTTTGAGGGTTTGGCATGGTTATGCTGGTTAGGTTTTTTAGGTTTGGGGCTTTTTTTGGGGGGGGGGGGGGGGGGGGGGGAAAAAAA